>NW_019416562.1:166732-195020 GCF_000390285.2 Anoplophora glabripennis
GTGCGGTCCAGTTTCCGCGTAGTAGCCATCCATATCTAAAGTTTTACGAAAAACTA
Source organism: Anoplophora glabripennis (assembly GCF_000390285.2). Taxonomy (NCBI): domain Eukaryota; kingdom Metazoa; phylum Arthropoda; class Insecta; order Coleoptera; family Cerambycidae; genus Anoplophora; species Anoplophora glabripennis. The sequence goes on from NW_019416562.1 coordinate 166,789, forward strand.
ATCGGTCATGTCGAAATTAAAAGAGATTTGAAGGGTTTCAATCGCAAAAAGTTATTTTTTCTTTTATACATTTGAACGGACCATGTTCAACATAAACTTGTTTACAATTTATCAGCAAAAGTTGTAACAATGTTACGAACTCTAAATGTTATTTTGCTTTTCTCTTTTAAAAATTCGCAGTCTCGTACATAATTAAGAAATGGTTGAATCTATTCATTCAAATAAATATGAAATAATACAAAACTTGAAGTTATTTTGATTTTTATCACGCTTAACTTTATCTTTAACTTATCATGGATTTCGAAGAAAACAGCTTACACAAGACAAAAGATTCCCTGCAACATGAAAGAATATCTATTTGGCAGTTGAAACCCTTCACACTCATTCCAATTCCGAAGCAACTGATCAATGTTTGATCAAGTTTACTTCCAATCTGAAGATAGTCCTGAAAATTGTCACAACGTTATACTGTATTCTATTTGACTATAATTGGTAGCCTAGCATTTCAAGGTGTCTGTTGGTCCTTTGTAGTTAGAAAAACACAAGTTTTATATATGTACAGAGTGTCTCAGAAAGACCTCCCGTAGGGGGTCATAGTACGACAAAAAATAAGAATTTTTTGGCTTATGAACTATATGTCTATCTCCTCTTGTTTTCGAGATACACAGCGACAAAATAAATTTTTTCTAATAAAAATAATGTACTCTTTTTAGAACTTCCTAATGTGGACCGTTTTCCAGAAAAAAGGCTTTTAATTAAACTTACAATATTACGGTGTATGTAAATGACTTTTCTCAAAGTGGGCTTATCTGAAAACTTATTGATGGATGTCTTATAAACAATGCATACATTCTTACAATTAGTAATATTTTTTTAAACTCTAACTTTTTGTAACTGTAATTAGTCATTACTAACCACCGTCACTAAAATCGCCCCCTGTATTTATGGGAGGTCTTTCTGAAACACCCTGTATATAGTGAACAATTGTTTACTCTTTTCAACGAGATACTTCTGATAACAAAAAGTTGATTCATTTATTTCAAATTTTATTGTTTTTGCCATGTGATGGAAATATTCAATTAAATAAAAAATCAATAAAAAGGCATTAACAAGAAGGTGGGATATTATGGTTACATTTACCTACATAGTTTTTTTTAGAACTTATATTAACATACTTATAGGTAAATAATAGTCTAAACATTTCTTGAAGATGTGAGTTTGAGAGAAAATTTTAGTCGAACATGATTCCTAACAAATCAATTACAAATAAAATTAGCAGTATGTGAACTAGATATAACATTTACAATAAGCGTAACATATTACGAGCTTGTTATGAGCTATGTCCCATAGGACATATAAATTTATTATATCTGAGAGAATAAATTTAAATGCGTAGTAAGGAACAAAAACACGTACATAGGCAGGAAATGGTAAGCCCTATATTAATTAAAGCGAGTTTCTGGTTTGGTGAAATAGAAACCACAAGAATATAACAAAATATGACTTGAATTAAATTTCTAAAAATAAAATGTAAAATAAGTAAAATATGTGTATTTTGATAATACTTACTTAAAATTATTACCCCGCTAAAAAATAAAAAGCGTTCTTCTCGTCCGAATATAAGAACATATACCACTGAAGCTTTTGTTTTTGAGTATTAGTAGACATATTATTCCACTTTATGACGGGGAAGGGTATTGTAGAATGATAATATCAAAAAGTTACTCGAAAGAAGTGACGCTTATCTCATCTCTCAGTACAAAAAGTAGATGGATAGATGGGTGGATGGGTGGGTTTTATAGGTGGTACTGGTGGATGAATAAATATGCGTATACATGCATGAACGACTGGATAGAAAGATGTATGAATTCATAAATGTGTGGGTGGATAAAAAGATGGATCCAGAACTCTGCAACACGAATTATGCCATGAAAATGGCGTTTTTGCAGCATTTTGATCTATTATCTGCTTTTGAATGAAATTGGACCAGCTTGTCTGGCTCTATGATGATAAATTGGAATTATACAAGTGAAAAATCATACGTCTAGAAGGTGGTACGTGGTAGAATAATTTGATTTTTTATAACTTTCGTCCATCGTAAATGATGTTTTTTTTTTGTGAATTTTGATATGTTTTTTTAATTTTCCCGAAAACTCAGACCCGTTGGGCCAAATCTGAAGGCAGATTCGGATTCAGTAGAAAAAAATACGTGGGTCTGAATACCAGATCCGATACTTTCTTTTTTGTGGGGCTGTGTAATTCGCACTTTTTTTCCGCGTTCCATCTTTATTTTACAGTTAACACATTGATGAAATATGACTTTAGATACCTTAAATTGTAGGTAATTTAATTGTCTACAACGTAAAGTGACTAATTTTCCGATAGGTTCTCTACATGGGCGGTAAAAAAAGTGAAAAACCCCGTAATTTTGCAATTTGCAATTTACCAACTTAGCGTCAATACTTTCGAGTTACTTTTTTGATATTTTTATTCTATATACATACCTTTCTCCGTCATCAAGTGCAATAAAATATTTTCTAATAATTTTTTCACGTTCAAACTCTAATTTGACTGGAGTACATACACACCCAGCGTTCACATGGTATGATACGCTACTATAATTCATTCGAAACGGTGGTAGTTAAATAGAATCAAATTGAGGATCTGTCGTATGAACCACATTACTCGACATTTTTATCGGTTAGATAAAAAAACCGAATCCGTACCGTGTGAATTAGTAGTTACTCTTTTAAATATTTCTGTTCTGATGACTTCGCTGGTATCTTTTTTTAACAAATTAACACCCTATCTCCAAAAAAATGGTATAGACCGGTTATTTTTATAGATATAAAAGAATAGTATATACCTATTATTAAATTTTCTCCGAGTTAAATTCAAATATGAAGAATTTTCCAAGGTTTCTATTATGTATTTATCATCTAACAAAAGATTTCCGGAAAAATATATTTTCATCATTTGGAAGTTACATTATTTCCAAAGGCATTCGTCAATATTTCTCCCGCATCGTGTATAGGTTTTTGTGAAATTTTTGGTACAAACAAAATCGTTAAAAGATACAGCATAACTGCTGATTTTATGCACTATCCAGTTTCCTGTATACAGTTAATCACTTTGGTGAAAGTTTTTTATTATATAAAAACTCTTTACTGATATAACAGCGTCTATAATGTCATCCTGATTTAAAGACATAAAATTCATCACTTTTTGATAGATTTACAATTAGTTTCAATAGCTTTCTATAAGGAACCGCTTCGCATTTTTTAAAACATTTTATTTACCTACTTTCCTTCAGTAGGTACTAACTTTAGCGATGAGATTGCAAAGTGTACAGGCCGTAAACATTTGACATTTATGTGGCGTGATGATAAATAAAGATGTGTTATATACAGGCTGTAAATTTAGTGCTTTTAAATATCTCACAAAACAATTATATATAGAAAATATTTAATTAAAACTTATTAAGGTAAACGCAGTAATCATCAGTGACCCACTCCAGGATATTTTTCAAAGATTTTCTAACATGTGGCAATAAAATAAGTAAATACCAACAATTCATTGTTTACCTTCAATTTTGCCCTGGTCATTACTGTTATTAGAAACGCATAAAAATGATGTGAATTCGTGCAATAGCAGATTATCTTATTTTATTCAGATCATAAAAACCATGAATTTCTTGTTGGAGGTTCAGAGGTTGAGCAACAATAATAATCGTCTCAATTTAATTAGGGGCTGTTTGTATATTAATACCGATCAGTGCTATTACTTTCTATGTTTTATAGTAGGGCAGATGAAGATGTATACTTGTGGTTTGAGCAAATTACAAAAGGGAAAAATAAATATCAATCGATGGAAGACAGATAAATTACTTTTGGTAGTAATCAATATACTCGGTGGCAAAACGTTAGAACAGTATCACTTAAAGCTTGAGTATGTATCATTAACCTTGGATGAATTAAAAATGCAAATGATTTCAATGTTTGGTGCAAAAGGTGACTTGATTTTACTTCGTAAAAAATTTGAGGTCGAAAGGCAATTATTATAGCCCTACTTGACAATTAGTTAAATATGTATACCTGAAAGTGAGTAAATGGTTTGACAATACACATTTACAATCCTTGGCTAAATTCAAAAAGTTTACAACCCTCATCCACTTATTGACCAAAATGAATCAAACTACAATACAGGAACGACTGTCATCATAGTAAGTTCGAAGATTCAATAATAATGCTAATGGTTCTCCAAAAAGAAGTAATAGTTCACAGCATCCAACCCCATAGATGTTATAACAACTTTAATGAGATAGGGCATATAGCAACACAGTGTTCCAAACCAAGAAAAGAACGAGGTTCATGCTACGAATGTGGATCAACTAGTCACCTCAAGAATAATAAGTCAACTCAGGGTCATGAGGGAAGCAGACAGTCCAACCAAAACCTGACAAGCCTAAAAATAATTATGAAGTAAAAAATTAGTGTTACTCACGAATAACCAATTAATTTCGGCCTAGAAAATGTTTATTTAGTGAAAAAACTGTATTACAAAAATTTCAGATGACTTGTTAGAAAGGAAAATAATTATGGAAAACAACTCCTTACTGTAAGTCCTATAGTTTTACAAGAGAAGAAAACAGAATATTATCGCCTTTGTATTAATTACACAGGTACACAAAAAATTCATATCCAAAATATCCACATATCATTTTCGAAGGAATTCCATACGCTGAACACGATCCTGTAGTCAAAATTTATGATTTCCCGATGAATTTCGAAGAAAAGTGAAATTTTTGGGTGAAAACTGTCCCAAATATGGATCAAAACTTTTTTTTCTAAATTTTATGCAAATATATCATTTTCATGAGTGAATAGATATTTAACCCTTGTTAATGAAATTTAGGAAATTGATGCGATAAACATCTTAATGAAGTAGAGTTTGCTATTAACAATTCTGTGTTACCAAATCTATGTTACTTTTTGGGGACGAACAAGATCATAAGTTTGCTGAACTTAGAACCATGTTAGAAATTCAAAATGAAAATGTTGATCTTAACGGTAGAATAGAAAAGAGGCATAGAGAAAAATTCTAAAATTTAGGACTATAATAAGAACTACTTTGATAAAAGACGCAAAGTTTCGTATTAATAAAAAATGTTGATGTTACTCCGGGGGTTAACAAAAAGTTATTTAATTTCTTATATTGAAAAGGTCAATGTTAAAAATCGGTCTATTTCTGCCCCACTCTGGAACTTTCTGTAGCTATCTTAAATGATTCTAATATGCTTATATTAGTAGCGAAGTATAGGTACCTTCCTAGGTAAACAAGTTTCATACTGGAACGAAAAAATACGCTCATACTTGTATTTGCATTAAATACAAGCCTACTGGAGTTATTTAACATCGTTACAAAAAGTTCTGGAATTGGCTGAACATGGAACGAGTTCAAAGAATCTACTTGGAGGCTGAACAAGTTTTACCCGATCTTACACGGATATTGCCATCTTGACGATTTTCCTCGCAGAATTACAGCCTTAAAAATGTATTTCTATTAAATACAAGTCTACTGGAATAATTTAAGATAGCTACAGAAAGTTCCAAAGTGGGGCAGAAATTAACCGATTTTTAACAATCGTCACAAAATCCTTTTGAAGGAATTTTTAGTCCGGAGAATATGAAACTTTGGCAGAAGGGTCTAGCAGGATAAGATAAGGTCAGCGGCCCCAGAAAGGTATTTTGAAAATTACTTGTGTGGTAATATCGGCGAGATATAAATCTGCCATTGACACAAATTCAGCCTCGCATCTCGTTGCCTTCTGGTGATAATTGATCAAATACACGCTAGAACGGGTATTTTTCAAAATTGTTTTTTTGAAAATTATTGCAGCTGCCTTAATGAAACAAAAACTGTTCGTTAGACAAAACATTAGTCTACATTATATATTTTTTATAGAATTTTTCTGTCTTATTTACTATTAAAAAAAATAAAAATACATTTTTTTCAAGATATTATTCTTAGTTCACGCAGAGGTACAATCACAGAAAAAATATATAATGTAGCTTACTATGTCTAATATTACTGCCAACAAGTGGATAAATATAAAATGGGTGCAACACTATAAAAAAAAATTAAAACTTCTTATGACCATCTTAGGTACTAATGACTTCCCATTTGTGACACCATTATCATCTGTTTGTTACTCAAAAATATATTAGGTAGTAGTTAAAAATGCAAGGAAAACTTTGATTTTGACAAAAACAGATGAAAATTGTTTCTGGAACTACAACGTTTTTAGAGAATAAGACAAAATCTGTCGCTTTCTTGCTAGTCGCGTGTGTGCATTGTGTTTTGTTAAGTTATCATTTTTATGCCTGCACCACTATAGTAGCTCGACTTCAATTATCGTGCGCGGATTGTTTCGGATTATTAAAGTTTTTTTATAATTAAACTGTTTTATTTGAACTCGCCTCAGGGTTTCGGTTTGATTTACCTATTTTATTTTATTTTATTTTTATATATTTTGTTTTGTTTTATTTTTGTTTTGTTTTGCTTTATTTTATTTGTTTTATTTTTTTTGTTTTTATTTTATTTTCTTTTGTTTGGTTTTATCTTCTTTTGTTTTATTTTATTTTGTTTGTTTTTATTTTATTTTGTTACTTTATTTTTTTCAGAGGACAATTTTTTGATCGTTGTTCTTGTAGGGGAACGGCCTCTGCTTCTTTCTTCGTCGGCAAAACCTCTCTAGATGACTACTGTGTAGTGATTGATTTTGGGTATTGTTAAAATAAAACGCAACAAAAATAAAACAAAATAAATAAAAATAAAATAAAACAGTTTCACTATAAAAAAATTCAACACTCTGCACACGATAATAAGTCAAAATCAAAGTCTTTCTTACATTTTTAACTACTACCTAATATATTTTTGAGTAAGAAACAGATGATAATGATATCACAAATGGGAAGTCATTAGTACCCAAGATAGTCATAAGAAGATTTAATTTTTTTGATAGTGTTGCACCCATTTTATATTTATGCACTTTTTGGTAGTAGTACTAGACATATATTTTTTCTTTGATTGTACCTCTGCGTGAACTAAGAATAAAATCTTGAAAAAAAATTTTTTATTTCTTTTTTAATAATAAATAAGGCAGAGAAATTCTATAAAAAATATATAATGTAGACTAATGTTTTGTCTAACGAACAGTGTATGTTTCATTAGGGCAGCTGCAATAGTTTTCGAAAAAAACAATTTTGAAAATATCCACTCTAGCGTTTATTTGATCAATTATCACCAGAATGCAGCGAGATGCGAGGCAGAATTTGTGTCAATGATAGATTTATATCTCGCTGATGTTACCACACAAGTCATTTTCAAAATACCTTTCTGGGGCCGCTGACCTTATCTTAACCTGCTAGACCCTCGTTGGTTCTGACTATCTATCTACAGATACTTTAGAAATCTTCTCCGATATTCTTCAACACTTCTGTAGTTTCCTTCACAGAAACCTAACACTAATAGCATGTGCATTGCTTGCTAAATAAAAACTTCCCGGTCATTTTCAAAATACTAAGCAAACAATTATTAAAATTAAATGACTTTTTTCCTGATAGTCAAGTATGACTTTTAAATTCATAGCCAACTTTTGAATTTTCGATCATTTTAAATAACAGCTACAATACGAATTATTAGTTATTCGTGTTTTTGTTGAAAACTACAAAGTTTTTTTAAAACTAACAAGAGTAAGAAAAGTTTTAGAATTAAATTTCCCATAAAATGTCACACTTTAATGGTGCATCATCCCTTATCAACCCTTTAAAATGCTTTAATTGAACTCTACTTACTGTCGATTAATGCTCTCGGTACACTCACACCGTGTACGAAATTGGTTTTTCTAAGGAAACTTGCGGGAATTATTTTCTATTATTGCTTTCTATTCACCGTTTCAAAAATTCCTTCGGGTATGTAAACACTTATCTATTTAATGTTGATAATGATACTGGATTTTAACAAGTAAAACAAAATAAAAGTTAATCAAGCTTAAATATGTGAAAATGATTTTTTTTATTCGAAAAAAATATTAAAATATATATACAGGGTGATTCAGACTTATCCAAAAAAAATTCTGGATGTACAGGGGACTCTTACAGATACAATTTTGTAAAGAAAAAATCAAAAAGGGCAGTTCGAAAATGATTAAAAAATAGACTTCTGCACGGCACTGGAAACTGGTCCACTGTAAAACCTGACCTCGCACAATGCGACCGGCATGGCGGTGTGACAAAAAAGCAACTTTTGCAAGGAAAGAAATATGTAAATAGAATTTTATCGCACCTATTTTATATCGGCAAATTTAACTGCTTTTGCCTTTATTAATTAATAAAATTAATTTGTGTTTTTAAATAATAAAATCATTTGACATACCCGATGTTACAACAATTGTTCTAAATTTTATCCACTAACGTGTAAACACATTTGGGTCCGTTATACTCAGTTTTTACGAACTAACACAAATTTTGCCTTGTTTCACCATAACACAAATGCTTAACCATAAATTAAAACGATATGCATCAACTCCGAGTTGACCACCATTTTGACACTAACTACCCATTGTTGACACTAACTACTAAAAACTTATTGAAAACACCACTATTGCAAAATCCGATTTCAGTATTCGGAGTCGCTGAGGCCACGTGGCGAATGACGCTAGAGACTACAGTTGTCCAGCTATGTAGTGGTTGAATGTACTATAACTTCAATATTTTTTTTCTTGGAAACTATAAGGATTTTACAAAATTTTTTTTACGATATTGATTCCATTGCTCATGCTGCATCTATTCCCAAATTTTTTTGAATAAGTTGTGAATCACCCTGTATAATCTATTTTCTATTTCTATCTATCTTTCTATTTAGCCAAATTGCCAAATATTACTAAATCCTCTAATGTTCTTTTCATTTCAAAATTTGCAACACACTGAATAAAAACAATTAATTATTTGTAACAAAGCGAGATCAGTTTTTTCTGATACAAATTAAATGATCAGCTAATCGTTCTTGTTGGTACTACTAGATCGTTGACCCCGTTTGCTAATAATCGGAAAGGTCAAGTTAATAGATACTTGTAAGGATTATTTCTTTTGCATGTTAACAAATTTCTCGTTAAGTTTTCAACAGGTGAATGTATCGCAACGTAACTATGTAATTTAATAGTTGGATAGTAAATAGAAGTAAACTGCGCTATTTCATTGTAAATTAGCTCTGGTTTTTGACCCAAGAAATTTATTTACACATGCAATTAGATTAAAGTGATTACGTACGCAATTGAACTTTTTTAGTTTAGCTAGTTTTTACGAATGAGTGGAATTTGTAGATTGTAATTAAGTTTTTTAATGTTTAATATGATGTCATAGATGAGTGAGATAGTCAGATAGTTGATCGATATACTTTTAGTTTGCTATATACGGGGTTTTCCTCATATGAATACGTAGAGTAACAGATTCAAGGATTGAAATAAAATGAAAAACTATTTATTTTCTTTCTAGAGCGAGGTTGAATTCTTTAAGGAATTTGAATAAATTTTGAAGAATCCAAACAGAGAAGAATATTTATTTATTCACTTAAAAATTTTGTCTATCAGGTTAAATATATTTTACACACCTAGATTTTTTGATATCAAAAAATATTCTTTGACTTCATTTTAGGATTTTAGGACTCACATATTAAGATTTTTCAAAATCATTTGAATTAACTTAATACCACAAAAAAAATAAACTGCAGGGTGTTTCAACTCTAGGGCTGCTATTGACTAATAAAAAAAGTGAAAAAAAGCTTCGCTTGGGTATTTCAAATAGGATCACTTAGGCTTGCCAAAAATATTATTTTTGGAACTTTGGAAAAAGCCTATTATGACGTCATGAAATATATTTTTCCGAGAAACACCTATTTCCCTTTATATTAGGAAAGATATAGTTTCTGTGATAAATTTTCGTCAGTAAACTTTTTTTATATCTTCTTCCGTTTAAAAGTTATAAGCAGATATGTAAAAACGTAGGTACTTATTTTAAATATCTGGAACAAAATCGAATTAGCCATGACTTAATTCGGTCTCCATGGAAAACGATATACAGTTTGATTGTTGAAGGCATATAAACTATTATATTTGTCATATTAAAATATAAACATAAATATGAAACCATAAAATGACAATAATTACTAAGAATTACAGATTACAATTATTACACAAATACAAAACAAACAAAGATATTTCATTTAACTTTAACATTTTAACAAATCAACAAACTATTATATTTGTCATATTATAATATAAATATAAATATGAAACCATAAAATGACAATAATTACTAAGAATTACAGATTAAAATTATTACACAAATACAAAACATACAAAAATATTTCATTTAACTTTAACATTTTAACAAATCAACAATGAATTGGAAGTTCACCTTGAAGAAAACTCAGATATCTTCTACCATCCAATATTTCTTCAAAAAAATATGATCCAATTAGACGGCGGCCAATGATGCCACACCAGACGATAACACCAAAATGTCCTGGATTATTTATAGGGTTGACAAAATGAGGGGTTTCTGTTGACCTATAAAGTTCGTTTCTTCTGTTAGGCAGGCTATTACTTACAAAACGACTTTCACTGTCGAATGTTCTGATTTAAATATTTTGGATTTTTTTCTTTGGGGTGACTTAAGAAATTTAGTTTGCACTACACCAGTAAATACTGTTGAAGAACTGAGGAATTGCATTATTGCATCCTGCAATACGATCCGCAACACTCTGGGCATCTTCGAACGGGTAGGTCAGTCACTAGACGTAGAGGTTGGGTACGCGCAATAATTATTGAAATCGTCACAGGACGCCATTTATTGGGATAGATCAGGGGCCTGTATCCAAACAATGGAATTCTGTGTTCTGTGTGTACTAGAATACTTTTAAATCAATTGTAAACTCGTTATAAAATTGCTGTGTTTAATGTGTTTTTGAATTATTAATAGATATACAGTGATTTGATTATTAGAAATATATTAATGCGAGTATCAGAAAAATCCCTTCTTAACCCCCCCAAATAAATTATACTGAAATCAATACTTTTTGTTCATTACTGATTTCATTTGCTTTTGCAGAATGTCTGAAAAACACGTTGTTACTTATGACGTATATGTAACTTTCTTTTTTGAGTCTTCCTCTCTGGCAATAAATAATGAGTGCCAAACATGTTCTCCTCATTAAATGTAAATATTAGGCAATTTTTTTTATTACCGTATTGAAAAACTACAGGCAAATGCACCCTTGTCAGGTTCCTCTATATGTCTAAAAATATATAAAGATTGATAGCCAGCTCATAAAACTCTTTAATAATACATTTCGATATTAAATTTTTATCTTTTGGAATTTGGAAAACTTTTCATGTCTTTCTAACATTATAGTAATTACAATCCAACACATAACCATCATAAAATCGACTTAAAAATGTATCGTTATCGTACACTTAAAATAGTTAGTAGATATCAATCAATCACTTGTGGGATTAGGTTTCCAAATCTGCAAACATTGCTCTTTTCTATATATGTAATTTCAAACCAAATAAAATTAATAAGATGCATTTTACTAAGAACAATTAATTTTAATGCAAGCACAAAGTAGTCTTCACAAAAAATGAAGGTCGTACGAACTAAACCCTGATAAATAAATTGTTACAAATTGTTTAGTTATAGTCGCGTGACCTAAACAAATGGCCACGAATGACGTCAGAATAATTACCGTACGAGGAGCCATTTTCAACAACTATTGTAATTTTTATTGTTTATTTGTTTAGATTAGAGATATATTTTTTTATCATGTTGCCACTTTCTTTCATGTTTTCCATCATAAAACGCCATTTTAAAACGGTTGGCGTTAAAGCTTTTGACGATGAGTACCTACCTTTTTTGTGTAGAAAACATTGACTGTTTAAAATATACTTTCAAAGTGCCAATTTTCCCTTACGCAATCCTAAAATCTCCGCCACTATCATATGAATAAAAACTGTTTCTGGGGTAAAAACTGAAAAAAAAAAAATTTTTGGCACGGTCTCGAAAACGGTGCGTTTGCGGACCCGTATTAATAAGAACGTTTTTTCTTAGAATGAGCCAAAGAATCACACCCTTCATTTTCCGATACATTGAAAAATAATATTTTTATTGGAATAACTTTTAGTGTCATATCAGATAATAATAGGTATAATAACATGTGCATGTGTTAAACAGTACCTTCAAGTAATACTATTTTTTTTTTGGTAGCAGATATTATTAACAAAAAAAAATATTTTTGTAGATTTTCATTTAGGGATTTAATTTTGAAATTAAAAAATCTTTAGTAACGTTATAGTATCGCTATAAATTTATGAAGGTATCCCTGTTAAATTATATCAGTACGTGAATGGTTTATTCAACTTGTTTTCCATAAAAGGTAAGCATGTAATATCATGGAAATAAAATGGAAACGAAACTATGTAACAACATACGAAATGGCAACGATATTTGTCGTTCAGTAAATAAGAATAACACCATTTTTAAATAACAAAAATAAATAACAAGAAAGCAACTCGTTAAAATCTAATGTGTTGTTTAAAAAGTTTGTTATTAATTTGTATTTGTTTTATTTAATCGTCCAACGTTGGCTAGCCTTTAACTTGACCTTTCCAAATCTTATTTTTATAGGTAGAGGGGTACAAACAGTCTTAATGAATGCAATCGATGTCTACTACTCGTATCTACTATGCAGACTCCGCTTAGAGCTGACCTTCATTTTTATTAGTAATTGTTTTGATTTGGGTTACTGCTCAAGACTGGTGTAGTGTTGTCTCGCAATAGGTGCCACTGACTATTTTTTTATTCTTAAAAAATTATTTTTGTAAACATACGTTTCTTAATTCCACTTTTCCTGGACAGACAGACACCAACTTTGGTTTTTTAAATTTAAACACACATATTTTATATTTTTTTCGGATTCTACATAAAAAATAAAGGGTACTTTGTGTAGAATAGTTCTATTCAAATATTCACAGTTTTTGAGATATCTCGCTTGAAAGGTTTTTCTAGTCGATATTGGTTGCTTACATTTTCCGATACTGACAGGTTATACTAATAGCTACTAAGCCCATTTTTTTATCAGATGTTTAGTAAGGATGACTCTTCCGAATCATGCTCCAAAAACTGGCCTGCGTTATACAGGGTAACCAAAATATCATGTCAAAATTGTCAATTGGAAAATTTAAATATCTCGATTTTTTAAATGCAACGCCCTGTATATTTTCATACCATGAGATGCAGAATTAAATTCTCTACAACTTTGCTATACCCTGTATAATAATATTATGTAGAAAAATCAAGTTTAGTACATGATCTGGATTCAATACTTGTCTTAGTTAACAATAAATTAATGTTAATAGGATTTTTTTTCACTTTGATTTTGAAAAATACTCTGCTATGTAGAATTTCATTTTACAACTTTTTTATTCCCGTTAATTTCACACACACACACACACACACACACACACGCACGCACGCACGCACCCACACACCCACACACCCACACACACACACACCCACACACCCACACACCCACGCACGCACGCACGCACACACACACACATTGAATGCTAAGACACAGATTAGATAAATTAGACTACTTTGTAGCTAAGATATAGACTTCGGTAGTGCTATTCATTTTAATGACAATAACACAGCCCCACAAAAAACGTATTGGATCTGGTATTCAGACCCATGTATTTCCATGTATTTTTTTCCGCTGAATCCGAATCTGCCTTAAGATTTGGCCCAACGGGTCTGAGTATTCGGGAAAATTAAAAAAACAGGTCAAAATTCACAAAAAACGTCATTTACGATCGACGAAAGTTATAAAAAATCAAATTATTCTACCACCTCACTAGACGTATGATTTTTCCCTCGTCCAATTCCAATTTATCATCATAGAGTCAGACAAGCTGGTCTAATTTCATTCAAAAACAGAAAATAAATCAAAATGCTTAAAAACGCCATTTTCATGGCATAATTCGTGTTGCAGAGTTTTGGATCCATATTTTTATCCACCCACCCATTTATGAATTCATACATCTTTCTATCCAGTCGTTCATGCATGAATACGCATATTTATTCATCCACCTGTACCACCTATAAAACCCACCCATCTATCCATCTACTTTTTGTACTGAGAGACTGAGAGATGAGATAACAGCCTAGAAGATTGAGAATGCAATAAAACTTGTAGAATACTCTACTTTCTAAACAAAATAACACGATATCTACAAATCATTCTTATTTTTGTTGCTATAACGTGTTCTCTTTTCTTCAAAGGATCTACGCAAAGGGTTACGCTTTCGTTTAGTCCCTCTATTATTCGTTTCTCTTTATAAGGCGAAAATTTCCGAATATTTCTGACCGAAATTGAAAGAAGGTGTATTCGCTGGACCTCAGATTAGGACATTGTTCAAGGATTCATCACTACAATGAGTAGCGTTGAGAAGAGTGCTTGGACTAGTTTCAAAAGATGTAGCGACACATTTTTTAGAAAACAACAAGAGTCCTAAATACGAAGAAATTGTATCAAAAATAATAAAAGTCTTCCAAGGCTTGGGATGTTTGATGGACTACAAGTTGCACTTCCTTCATTCACATCTGGACTAGTTTCCTGAAAATCTTAGAGATTATAGCGAAGAACAAGGCGAACGATCTCATCAAGGCTTATAGAACAGCGATATCAAGGAAGATGGGATCACAACATGATGGCCGATTTTTGTTAGAAAGAGAAACGAAAAATAGAGGGACTAAACGAAAGCGTAACTCTTTGCATAGATCCTTTGAAGTAACGAGAACACGTTATAGCAACAAAAATAAGCATGTTTTATAGATATCGTCTTCTTTTGTTTATAAAGTAGAGTAATCTACAAGTTTTATTGCGTTCTCAATATTCTAGGCTGTTATCTCATCTCTCAGTACAAAAAGTAGATGGATAGATGGGTGGATGGGTGGGTTTTATACGTGGTAAAGGTGGATGAATAAATATGCGTATTCATGCATGAACGACTGGATAGAAAGATGTATGAATTAATAAATGGGTGGGTGGATAACAAGATGGATCCCGAACTCTGCAACACGAATTATGCCATGAAAATGGCGTTTTGATCTATTTTCTGTTTTTGAATGAAAATGGACCAGCTTGTCTGACTCTATGATGATAAATTGGAATTAAACGAGTGAAAAAGCATATGTCTAGTGAGCTGGTAGAATAATTTGATTTTTTATAACTTTCGTTGATCGTAAATGAAGTTTTTTGTGAATTTTGACCTGTTTTTTGAATTTTCCCGAAAATTCAGACCCGTTGTGCCAAATCTGAAGGCAGATTCGGATTAAGCGGAAACAATACATGGAAATACATGGGTCTGAATATCAGATCCGACACTTTTTTTTTGTGGGGCTGTGTAATCGATAAAACACACTCCTAAGAGTTTGACTAATCAAAGTTTCGCTCTTAATATTTAGGGTTGGCTATTTTAATTAATAGAATATTAGTCACACAAAAAAGTTCGAACCCAAAGACCTGACATATCACTTAAATTTTGACTACGGTATCGTTTTCAGCTGGTCAAAATCCGTCGGAAATAATATGTCAGATATTATGTAAAGCAAAATCAATTTTTGACTATGAGCAATTTTTAGGTCCGTTTTCACCCTAAATATAAATTTTGCAAGATATTGGTCGGTCGCGTGCATACATTCTGACTACGGTATCGTTTTCAACTCATCAAAATACATGGGAAATGATATGTTAAATCTTTGGGTTCGGACTTTTTTGTGTGCCTAATATTATATTAAATAAAATGTTCAACATTAAATATCACCGAAGATCCAAACTTTGACTAAGAGTGTGTTTTATCGATTATTGGCATCAAAACCGGAGTCTAAATCTTCGCACTAGAGTTTTTTTTGGATTGTGTGTTTTTAATACACCCCATCGTTTTCAAGAAAAAAAGGATTAAGTAAAGCATGATATTACTTTTGTTCATTATAGAAAATAATTAAAAACTCACTAGTAATCTACGAATCTATCAAATTTAGGCAGAATTATTATTATATTTTCTAATGTAAACAAAAAACGCGAACGACAGTATGATGTTGAATTGGAAATAATTAAATAGTTAGATTAGTACTTCAATAAAAATAATTTAACGAATTCAATTAAAAACACAATTAACAGAAATAAGTTTTAATAAGCAATCAGTAACATTAAGTAAATGTTACAAATTTAAAGGAATTGGTGAAAATTACCATTTTTTCTAGGCATAAACTTACGCTTTGCCGAAATTTAGGATAGTTATCATTTCTTATATTGCATTTATATTAAGATTCTACAAATCTTTTCGAGATGAAAGGAATTGAAACAATATTATTTAATTATTTATCATTTTTGACAGATATATTCATAGATTATTATTGTTTTTGATTATTTTCTAATTAACACAGTGCTGCAATTAATTTCGTTTTTTTAAAAACTATGAGCTTTATTAAAAATTAATCAGATTAACAAAAGTTGCGAAATTCTGCATAACATAAACAAATTTTTTTAAGATCAGCCAGTGGCAAAGTCTGAAAGAATTTTGAGTGTATTACACCCACTCAACCTCTTGTAGAGCTCTTTAACATGAATTTACTATTATTAAAGGCTCGTAATCACTGAGGTTGCCACTAATTTGAATGAATAGAAACTAGTCAAATCTGTGAACGGGTTTATAATGAAAACTATGTAAGTATATTATATTTATGTATTTATTTTGTGATTTCTAAGGATTCTGCGTTTTCTTTTTAAACTGAGACTCTCCACTGTAGGGAAATAGTGAAATGTATCAAAAAACATATTTTAGAAGTAGGTAATTCAGTGATATACAAAAATGAAGGAGCGAAAAAGAAATCATCACCCACAAACAAGATTTTTAAGTTTCGGTTTATATAAGTTTTCTTCTTAAAATGGCATTTCATTAATATCTTAATAAAAAGCTGAATATAATATATCTGGAATAGGAAATGAAATATTTTCGTCATTTTAATCTGGGAAAACATAATTGATCAGTTGTAAATTTTGCGGCAGTTATATATGTAACGATAAATTGTTACAATTGAACAACACCTATTGACCTGTGCAGATTTATGTCATTCATTTCATCCACAAGACTGCGCAGATCACCACTTATGATAACCTGTGCCATTGACATCGACATCAGTTTATCGAATAGAGAAATCAATTCTTACAGTTCGATATATGTAGAAAAATCGTAATGATTTATCGTTCGCTCTGTGGAGATATATCACAGTATTTATCTTTACCTGTGTTGTTGTCATCAGATATTACAGTAATCACTTT
Organism: Anoplophora glabripennis; assembly: GCF_000390285.2. Classification (NCBI taxonomy): domain Eukaryota; kingdom Metazoa; phylum Arthropoda; class Insecta; order Coleoptera; family Cerambycidae; genus Anoplophora; species Anoplophora glabripennis. The sequence goes on from NW_019416562.1 coordinate 184,249, forward strand.
TATTTTCTAGGAGTTGTGATTCGTTTTGAGACAGAGTCTACACAAGTGGAAAAAATGTGCAACAGGACTAACATTACTGGAACGTGTGGATGTATTGTGCAAACAAGTGACAAATAAATGGAGGTTAATCGTCCTCCAGGAGGTCATGCGGGAGTTGTTTAGGCGGTATTTCTTTACCGCCTGCCTTCTAATTGGATCACTCGCCAATTATCAGGTAAGACATTGTAAATATTTTAATAGTCTCCAAATATGAATATATAGTAATTTAGAAAAATTTGACTTCATCATTATTATTTTTTTAATGACATCTAAAAGAATAATCATGTTGCTTTCTTTGTGTGTCAAATTTGATATTTTTCAACATAATCGAAAAATGATATAGTATATTTTACAACAAGAAATTAAAACATGATTTTTAGACAATGAACGAAAAATATATTTCATCTCGAACAGGAAATGTAGTGTCTTCTACTCGTACAGATTTTTAGTTTAATTTAATTCAAAATGCAGTGACATCGCTATTTATTAATTTTCTTTAAGAATAGGTGAAGCATATTCAGTGATTAACTAAAAAGAACAAAAAAGCGCCGCAGGAGAAAATATTCAAATTTTCAAGGTCAAACGGCTTTAAATGAATCTGGAAATTTTTAATAGCATTTGGAATATTACCGAAAAACTGACGTTCGCGAGAAGGATTTTCATTTAGATTTTATAAAAAATAAAAATATTAGTTCGGCTTGTGGACCTTTGCGAACATTAACGTACACCGTATATGTGTATGTTCCAAAGAAGCTTCGTGGTTACGATAGCCTCGCGTGACGTTCCCAAAATTGTTAAATGCCTCCTTATTCCACACGCCCGACTTTACACCCACAATTAATCACGGCATACAGAAAAGTTTTTTTAAATAAACACTTCCACACAACCACTTATACTCCGAATACCATTAATTTCGAAGTTTTGGAACGTACACATTGTCTTTTGACTTCCCCTTTTTTCCATATCGAGAGAATAAGCCACAGGTTTCTCTTTTTTGTCCTCAATTTTCCATCTGGAAAATGGCGTTTCCAATAAAATACATACTGGATCATACATAGTAAACATTTTTACAATTATTATAAAAAAAACAAATATTAACTAAGAACCGTTATAATCGTGCACTGGACGACGCATATCGTACGAATTGTTTAAAGGCAGGCAATGAGCATCAAGCGACGACAAGGCTGCTTCAATTCCCGCGTCACACGTTCTCCCATGCCGTAGTTTACTCCCGTGTTAGTCGCCTCGTTGCCATAACAACCGCCGTAAACAACGCTACGAAGAGAAGCGGAATACAGGCTGATTTCGATCCGCGTCACTTGCTTATACCATACGTTGTATACGAGTTGATGTTCTTGCTCAACGAAGGCAATGTTTTTTTAGAAGACGTTCACCGCGCAACTATTCTGTTTATTTCTGCGTATAAAATAAACAAACATAATACATTTTCAATATAGAATTATAAAATTATAAAATTTGTATAAAATTAAAAATAATTTTAAATTGCACAACCAAACGGAAATTTTAGGTGAAGCGGTGCATCACTTGCATCGCCTAGCGAGCCGCCACTGTTAAGGATATATTATTTCAACGCGTTACTACGAAATCATGCTATCTAAAATTGTACTTGGAAAAGATGCTAGGTAACTAAAATTGTGTGTGGAAAACATGCTACCTCAGATTGAGCTGGGAAAACATGCTAACTCAAATTAAGGTGGCCATATTCCCGGCCGAGAAATAGTGAAATTTCTGTTGTTTTTAGGTACTGAAATCTTTAAAAGTAAAACGTGTAGAACAAAAGTAAGCACAAAAATGAAATCCTTGACGTTTTGTTTATTCATTGTTACCATTTAAATTTACTCAAATAAAATAAAAAGCGTTTGTAAAACATGCGTTTGCTGTTATTCTAACCCCACATTTTAAGAATTATTTTCACGTACTTATAAATAAAAGTAAACAATTTTATATGTAGGACTAAGCAAGTAAATGTTATAAGAATATTTATATGTGGAATTATATATAAAAAAGTTAGTATTTTCGTAGATTTCAGTACCTAAAACCTTGATGGTTTGTTCGTTTTTTGCACCTGTTTAATCGCTTTACTGCGGCGTCTTTGAAAATATCCAGATGGCATGACATAACATTCCTATTATTTGATAAGCTTTAGATTATTCAGTTATTAAATGTTTGAAATTATTTGTCTTTGCGGAAAACACTATTTAAAGAATATGGGGCCCTTAAGCTTGGAAAACATGCTAGCTCAGACCCTTAAGAAAAAACATGCTGTCTCACATAAAAGTAAGTTTGATTAGAAATTTAAGTTGGCTACATTGGCGTTGAAATGCACATTGAATGATTGAAACCGTGCACTTTTTATAGTCATACTCTTATTTTTATTCTAAAAATAATTTTATATGCCTTAATGGGGACTCCAAGGAGACTGCAATAAAAAGGATTACAGTGGACCAAGCTAGGCTCCAAATCCCGGCTCCGAATCGTTCTTACCTGGACAATGTGCCCGTTTAGAGCAGCTATACCTGGATTGTCTTGGCAATTGCTCTTAACATGCATTCATAAAGTCTTGCTTTTTTACAAATGTTTAATTAAAAATATCAAAAATTTTTCAGTGTTTTTGTGAAATACGGTTTTTACAATCGTTACTTTTCAAATAAGAACAAGATGCAACAATTTGTAGAAAAACATCATTTATTCATAAAATTTCATTAATGTAGTTAACATAATAGCATAAATATAATGTATAAAGTTGAATGATATGTACGATAAACATGTGTACATGGGGAACCGCGGAAACGTTCACGTGCATATCATCTGCTCTGCGCCTATCGCATCGATATCCAGCAGATCATAAAGTACTGGTAATAAAAGTGTCGCATACCTGCATTTCATTTCCAAAGTCTATGCTACCGTACCTTTAAGCCATTTGTTTTTATTGAGGTGCAGTAAGAACGACTCAGACCCGGAGTTTGGGGCCTAGCCTGATCCGCTATACAAATAATCCTTTTTATTGCAGTCTCCTTAGAGTCCGCATCAGGCATATAAAATTATTTTCAGAATAAATTGTGCGTCCCAGGTTTTGTGAAAAAAAAATAAAGATATCAAGAGTCGTGACTATAAATCAGATAAGAGTGCGCTATTAATTTTTATATCAAAGCAAACTTGTATGAAAAAAAAATGAATAATTTTTAGTAAGTAATAATATACATTTTTATATTTTAAGATATAGGTACACTATTTTTTATATAATTTGTTATTTCAAAAAACGTCGAGTAATGTACGTGTTGCAGCACACTGCATATTATTCTATGTTTTTAATTAACAATTTTGTCGTTCGTAACAGTAAGTTAAAAAAATTAATTGAAAAATGTTGAATGACAAAAATAATATAAACAGTGTACCTGAACATAAATATTCCTTACTTTTTGAAAAATATATTATATAAGTTTATTATAAGTGCACGGTTTCAATCATTCAATGTGCACTTCAACGTCAATGCAGCCAACTTAAATTTCTAGTCAAACTTACTTTTCTGTGAGATAGCATGCTTTTTCTTAAAGATCTGAGCTAGCATGTTTTCCAAGCTTAATTTGAGGTAGCAAGTTTTCCAGTTCAATCTGAGGTAGCATGTTTTCCACAAAATTTATTTCTTTTCAACTTTTACATCTTTTCCAACTACAATTTTAAATAGCAGGTTTTCCAAGCTAAATTTGAGATAGCATGTTTTCGTAGTAACGCGTCGATTTCATTAAGTATACAAAATTGAATCATTGAAATTAAATTAACTGATAAAAAGGTTCATGCAAATTTAGTTGTTAATACTGTAATATTTTTCGGTGTAATTCATTACTTCCATATATATTTTGAACGTTCCTTTAACATACCCATGTCTCGCTTATAGCCTTAGTTTCAATTCAACATAACAACCTGTTACACCATCTAGTATTATCAGCAATAACATCTCGAATTACGATAATGATGTAATATTCATGCGCAGTGACAAACGAGTAAGAGTAGCTATAATAATGCTTTCAAAGACGATTTTGCAACATCAGTGTGAAGAGCCTTTACATATAATTGCCAGAGGTTATTAAGGACATTGTAAACATTAATAAAAGCAAGTGTGATTTGATGTTTTTCTTGCTAATTCACATGGGATTCACAAATGTTATTACAAAAGTATAATGTATAAATATTTCAAAAGTTCTTGCTTGTTTTTTGTTTCAAAATCTTTAACTTTCTAAGATCCTAAATTGATCTAGGCTTACTATATTATTAGGCATGTTCTATGTATGCAAATGTTTGTAGTAACGATTCCTTATTAAATATAAAATGCTGTTATAAAATCGTGGTATATGTAATAAAACAATAATTAGAGTTCACTCTACATATCCAAACTGCAATCGTCGTTAACTTATTTTTCGGTTCCTTCTTCTGGAACTAACAGTTTTTGAGATGTAGGTGAAATAATTAGAGATAATTTTTCGAACAATTATTCTTTAGGTATATAAACGTATCACATTTAAGGCTATCTTATACATCAGTGTGCCACGCAGCAAGAGTTTATTTATTTTTTTTGAAGTAAGTTCAAATTAATTTTGAAGTTTTTTCGTTTTTCCCATAATTCTTAACAAATGAAGTTATTCATTCCGCAGACAGGCTAGTAATGAATAACACAGTCCTCAAAAAAAGCATGAGCATAAAAAAATACCAATATCTATGTACTCACGTCTCTGGTATAGATATTTTTTTTGTAGGGCTATATATATATATATATAATTATTAAGAATATAAATTAGTCTATTTATTTAGCACTAATTGAAAAAACTCTAATTATTAAATAATGTAAGCTTTCAACGATTGAATATTTTAAAATCCAAGAGTAGGCGACAGTTTCTGTTAATTGAAATTGAGATTATAGCGTCAAAAAGAAGTGTGAACAGCGGTTTGAACTTGTATTCTGGGTAGTTTGAAAATCTATAAAACAGATCTAATTGCATTTTAAAAATTAAAAGCTTAGCAGCGTCATTGGAACTATCTATTGAACAAGAACGTTGGGATTATCGACGGGATGTAAAACACTGTTATTTTTAATGTATCCTGAGTTCAGATGGACCACTAATAGTTGTTTTATATTAAAAAAAATGTATCTGATAAAAATCTGGTAAAAGTATCTGTTTTTGAATGCAGAACACAAGATTCGAGGTCCAGACATAAAATTTATTATATATTAAAAAATATTAAGTTCAAAATTGGTATACGTCTGATGGGTTGTGCTGACGATTGATCGTAGCTACTCACTAGATATTGTTGGTCGAGGTATTAATTCTTAAAGTAGTTGTTTCCCGCATGTCATTAACGTTATTAACAATCTTTTTCCAAAAATATAAAGCCGCTAATTTTTCGAATATCAAGACCGGTGATCCTACTGGGCGAACTAACACAATCACAGTTATGATCGATGTTGCCACTTTGACTAGACCATAATAATTACACAGGCCAACAAGGAAAAAATTCCAGAGATCAGACACTGCGTTTCCGAAGGCATTTGGCGCGCTGAATCCGAATCTGGACTCAGAATTGATCCATCACCCTAGGTTTCCGAGATATTCTAACCTAAAAGTGCAAAAAACACGTATTTTTGCTTTTTTCAAGGTTATGTAACTTGGCGAAAAATTTTTTTCTCAAAACTGAAAATATCATTGGAAACTACTATCTTTCCCCTTCAAAACGCATATTTTTATTTGTAAAAAGCTTCATTTTTCGCGGAGATATCGTCGATTAAAGATGATCAGTATAGCTACCTTATTAAACCATGGCTCGACCTATAACACAATTAATGGGTATTATGGGTTATTGGGTAATAGGGCTTGAAGTTAACCTTCCTGACGATTAGGGCTCACAGCGCTTAGTGTTGTGGGGTTATAGGGCTTGGGATTAACCTTCCAGACATATAGGGCTTGGGGTTAACCTTCCTGACGATTAGGGCTCGCAGCGCTTAGTGTTATTGGGTTATAGGGCTTGAAGTTAACCTTCCTGACGATGAGGGCGCTCGCTCCGCTTAGTGTTGTGGGGTTATAGGGCTTGGGGTTAACGTTCCTAACAATTAGGGCTAGCAGCGCTCAGTGTTATGGGGTTAGCCATGATGTAATAATATAGCCATACTGGTTATCTTAAATTGACGATATCTCCGCGAAAAATAGAGCTTTTTCCAAATAAAAAAATGCGTTTTGAAGGGGAAAGATAGTCGTTTCCAATGATGTTTTCAGTTTTAAGAAAAAAATTTTTTTCGCCAAGTTACATAACCTTGAATATAGCAAAAGTACGTGTTTTTTGCACTTTTAGGTTAGAATATCTCGGAAACCTAGGGTGATGGATCAATTCTGAGGCCAGATTCGGATTCAGCGCGCCAAATGTCTTCGGAAGCGTAGTGTCTGATCTCTGGATTTTTTTTTTGAAATTTTGTCGGCCTGTGTTATTGGTTATCTTATAAAGTTTTCAAACTATCAGATATACTCGGCCACATAAGTTATCACGTACTTTCAACCAGTATAAGGTCACGAATTAATTAGTAAAATATTTCTGACAGTATCAAATCAGTCCTCAATTCCTGCAGAAACAGACCTGATATCACTGGGATATCAGTTTACTACGATAACTGAGCTGATGTTAATTTTTGTCAAAAGTAATACTAAACTGAAATAAGAATAGGATACATTTTATTTGGAAGTTTGCAGCGCTATTTCAATATTTCATATGTGTGGTTTTTCATTAGAAGCTTTGGAGTAGATTATTTCTTATTGTTGTTTTAGATAGGTAGGTATCTATTAGTTATAGCTTGTCCGTGAAGTCATTTGTTTAACATACTTTTCTAGATATTTGATACCAACGATCATCTGTGGTTTTATTTGTTGAAAATTTTAGGTAAATTTTTATAATTTTAATTCGTTACAAGAGCTAATAAAAAAATGTATGCTTAATTTAAAAAAACTGTCTCTTAAGACAACCATTTAATCAATCAAGTTCGGATATGGGCTACATGTAGATACTAATTAACACTGAATTACATTAGCAATACCTATCTACTTCTTTTAAACAGAATACATAGTTAAACACTTTAATCTCATATTTTAAGTCATGGGCGTAGAAATTCTCCAACATCCTCCACCTCCTCAATAGAGAAACGTAGAAAAAACATTGTAAATAAGACTTACCCCATTAGTTTTGTGAGTTCTATATGGCTTGAAGTTTGTTGGTTCATTTTTGTTACATTTTGTATATAAAGAGTACACTTCTTTTATTCTTAAAGTCTAATAAATTGAAGCTTGTAATAATTTTTATCTGATAACTGATTATGTTCTTGATATCTCGCCAATAAACATTACTAAAAACAATTATTTAGGCTTTATATTTTTGCTGAAGTTATATTACTAACACTACACATCGGAAACTTGTAGCAACAATTAAATAAATAAGCAATGGTAATGTGTATTATGCTAATAAGCGACACTACTCGTTGTACAGAGCCCTAAACCTCAGTGGAGTGGTTGAGGCGGTTAAATGTAATTAAATAAAATTGTTTTTCCATTGAAATGCTTTTAACTTTATTAAAAGGTGAAGTGAAAACTATCAAACTTCACTTGTTAATGAACAAACCGCAAATCTTTACTATCAAAGCAAAATGAATATGATGTGAACGTATAACAATTTATTATTATTTTAATGTAACTACAGGTTAAAATAAACATAAACAGTTTACTTTTTATTATAGATATCATAACATTACGAAAAAGTTACATTAAATTAATTTACAGACCATTGCTCTTCGCTGCAAATTCAAATTCATAAATTAGTAACCTATATTGCCATATTTAGGATAAAACAACACATATTATGTTCAAAATGATGTCCTTCACTAGTTATCCACAAATTTACAGTCTTTACTCTACATGTTGCAGTTGTTGTTTTGTTATATTCTTGACAGTGCTGCACAAACGCCTAGTTTTAAGGAGTTTAAAACGGTTTTTACAAATGCGTGCGGTTTTTCTGCAGCCCAGGTTCAATAATTTTGGCTATATGTATACATAACCTGATATGTGAAACCATGCTTTGTCAGTGAAAAACGATAAGTCCAATTCATTATTCATGTTTTCTATATACCACTCACAGTACTGTAATCGTCTTCCATAACCTATGGGACGTAATTCCTGCAAAACAGTTACCTTATGTGGGTGTAAATGCAGTTGTTTTATTAAAGCTTTATGAAACTGAAAGCCCTAAAACGAAAATTATTAACTGTACTCTGATCAACTTTCAAAGTTAAAATATTTTAGAGACAGAAACTAAATTTTTTAGAATATTTACAGGAACTTAACGAAAAAATTACCTGTTTGAGCAGACAACGTTGATACGGACTTTATTGGATTTTGATTTATTGATAAAGATTCTCCTTTGCAAATGCAGTGTTTAGTTTCAAATATTTTGACAATAGCACATTTCCGGTTTAAGAAAGTGTCATCGTGTCAATGTTTGCGTCTGGAAATTGCAGAGTATGTCCACCTCGAAAATAAGGTATCTTGATCTGGAATAAAATGCATAATACGTTTTGAAATATAAATAATATATTAATGTTAAAATTTTGTTTCTGTTACAACTTACCGGTCGGACGAAGTACCAAAAAAGTTAGCTGTGAAATATGTACGACTAAATGTAGCGAATAGAAAACAGTAAAACGATGACAGAAAGTGAATTGAATCGATAGCAGACACGGACGATGGACGCTACTGGAAAATACAGAAATGTCAATTTAGCGGAAACGGCCATAATGATTCGTTTACAATACAATAAACATTGCGTCTAGATTCGAGATAATCCGTTCACTGATTGGTTAAATCATGAGCCCGTAAAAAGAAATGTGTTTTTTTGCACGATCAAGCTTTTTTAGTTCACTTACCATGTTTGTTTCACACACAGTAGGGTGCGCTTACTGGTTTCTAAGGCTAACAAAACGGTAAGTAATTCACTTACCGTTCTAGAACGGTAAGTGAATAACTGTCAAAATAGACATTTTCAACATCGCATTGATTTGGAATGAGTTTTCTAGAATTCAGTTTTAAAAGAAAGATGTATTTTAAATCTATTTATTAATGTTGAAATTAAATGTACAGTTTGTACAATTGCTTACAGAAATTGGAGCAGTACATGTTTTTTCAATTTCGGTTTCAGTTATATTTTTATTTAAAGTAAAATTAGCTATCGAGGCCAGTGAAGTCGAAGCTATAGTAGCAGGTAATGGTTCAGCACAGGATTCAGAAGTGTTGCAGGATGATGTGTTGTCATTATCGTGAAGAATTTTATCTGCATACTGTAGTTTATTTTGAAGGGAATCTTCGGCGCAGTTTTCTGCAACGGTTGAGGATTTTCATCCCCCATGCCTTTTTAACCCGAGCACATCCACACTTCTATTTGCTAGGAGGGTGGCTGAAGTACGGCGGAACGAATGACCTGTATAATTTGTAGGATTTTGTAGTTTTAAATACTCGGCTATCTTCGACGGCCACTGTCCAATTGTTCCTTTTCCCACTACCTGGTTGTAGCACCTTCCATTGCGATAATTCAAAAATACATGCGAAGATTTTGTGTTTGTTGGCCGCAAGTTGATATACTTGCGGTAAATTTCTAAATAATGGATATTTTCATCCTGTCTGTTTGTAACAGTAAATATTCGTAGAATATTTGTTTTTGTTTGCGGAATTTTTATAACTATATATGTTCCTTGGTCGTCAATGTTCTGAATGGTCATATTGTATAACTCTTCCCTTCTACATGCTCCCGATATTCCTAATATCAATGCTACCTAAAATGCAAAACGATACTTAGCACCTATTCATGTAAAATCATCCAAATTTACCTTATGAATTAAATATCAGTAATCTTTTGCCTCAATTAGGAATTGCGACATGTCTTTCTTAGTAAACACACTGGCTTTTTTTGGTCTGTAACCAACATTTTTCCGTTTGAGGTAGCCAATTAATGTCGAAAATTTGGAAATGTCAAGCGAGTCATGAACAAAAATTGTCCTTTTTAACATTGAATACTCTGCCCATAAGCTTCCTGGAGCTTTTAATTTTTCGTTCCTTTGGACAAAGTACGCCACCATAACTTTCTCGGTAATATGTTGGTTTTTTGTCTCACACCATTTCTTGAAAATCTTGTATGTATTTTCATAGCGCTCCCTTGATTTCTCAGGAATTAATGTGGAACATCCAACACTCCACGCTTCTTCTAACTCTGCATCTAAAGACGAATCGCTCATTTTACCAACACTTTGCTTTCTTAAATTCTCGTAAATGCAACAACGCGTCGTAAAATTTGAGAACTATCAATTATTAATAAATAACACCATAGCTACCGGTTCTAGAACTGTCAATTTCGTCAATTAAGAAAGCCGTGACAACAATAAACATCAGTAGATTTCAAAAAACCTGCTTCGCAAATTTATTCAGAAACGTCATTTTTGACGTTACATAAAAAATTAAATACGTATATATAATTTCGTTTTCATTTATTGCGATCGTGCAAAAAATAGTATAAGCATCACGAACGTTAAGAGTTATACCGTTCTCAGACAAAATTGGAGGCTTCGCTTCGCTCAGCCTCCAAACATTGTCTTCGAACGGTAAATTACCCTTACCGTTCTTAATGCTTAATATACTATT
>NW_019416562.1:195172-201110 GCF_000390285.2 Anoplophora glabripennis
TTATTTTTTAATGCTTAGGGAGCGCCCCAACCTCAATGTCGAAGAAAAAAATTTTAAATACTCGATGTTCAGTTGTAGAAAAAAATGTTTAAAAGGTATATGCTATTAATAAAAATTGATTATTATGACCCTTGATGATATATTTGGAGTTAGGTTTTTGCAGAAAAAACATCAGATATATCATCAAGGGTCATAGTAAGGGACGCTCCCTAAGCATTAAAAAAAGGGTTTTTCGAAAAAACCTCACCGGAATATGAAAATTCAGATTACAACGAGATTATTAAAAAAAAATCACGATGAGACGATGAAAATTAGCGAGTGGCGAGAATTTTTTCCAATATTTTCCACTGTGCGCCGTACGTATGATGATACAGGGGTTAGAAACGCAGGACGCAACCCTCTGTTTTAGTCCCCATTGTTTCAAGTCATTGAAAAATGTACGGTATCGATTCCACGTGATTATTTAACTCACCAAATAATTCAAAATTATATTTAGATACAAAGCTAAGTTAGGTTTTAAGCTTCAAAAATCGACTTTCCTTTTTTTGTCAATAACTTTCAGAGAGACAGAAGGTTAAAGTTATGCATTTTTGTCCTTGACGGGATAAATAAATAGTATTTTGCAAAAACTACTGGGCCCACAGCGCCCATCTTTCGCACAGTTTTGCAGAACAATACCTAAAACTCACAACTTTTAGGCATATTTATAAAATTTCAACAAATAACAACCAAGTTATGGATAATTAAAAAAATGCTGTTTTTCGACGTTTTTTTTTATGTTTTTTTTACAATAAACAATTTAAACGATTTTAGTCTGTCGGGCGGCATATTTCGTCTGTTGAACACATTTCTCTAAAACAATAGTTTTTCCACTATATTGGAAAAACTGATTTTGGACACGTTTAAAATTGTTTAAAAAAACAATGCTGCTAATGAAAAACATTGACGCACGAAATGAGATACCTTTTCTACTGCCTTCTTCTGCACATTTCAACAGTAAAATAGCGGACGTCAATTCATCGATTTTTTTAGTAAATTTACTGCTATAGCGACGCGCCTAACAATATGATTATAATTGTTCAGTATCTCGGACTATTTATACACTGTACAAAATAGATCTATGGCATACAACTACATTATCATAGGCTTAGGCTTTACAACCCCAAATTAACAAAATTCAATATTTCGTACGTACTTAGGTGGTAAACTTCTGAACGTTATTACATGTGCTTTTTGGATCCCTTTGAAACAAATAATTATTTTGTATTGTGTAGTAGACAAGAAAATTCAATGTTGAAATAATAGAACTAATTAAATCATTTGAAAAAAATATTACATTTGAAATTTTGAAATACCTATTTGAGTAGCTGTCATTTGATTGTTTTGAAAAGATTGAAATTCTAAATTTTACATCTTGATTAACAACTATCAACATCCTTTCATGAAGTATTATTTTTTTGATTGTTTATTGACCCTACATTAATTTTAAGTTTATTATAGAAGACGCCTTCTAAACAGCGGATCCTTCTACATCTATGTGATGTTGGTCTTTAAAATATAAAAAACAACTAGTGAGAAAAATATATTATCTTCTTGGGCTACTCGCTTGGCTGCTGAGAGGGTAAAGTTAGAGAGGCAAATCAATTCATTTTAACATTTTATTATACTTACACTTCTGAGGGGTTACTTTTCCCGTTGGAGAACAAAATGGTAAACTGGCTCATAACCATCAACTGGCTGTCAACTGGTTCCGGATAGGCCCCCTATTCACCAAGTTTCCGGGATTTAAATATTCTTTACAAAATGCTTAGTAAATTTTATCAGTCCATCAATGTATGTAGAGAGTGAGCGAGATGGACATGGTGCAAGAGGGTCAGTTCAGTATGTATACAATTCGCAACTGGACACTTTGTTGCTTTTAAATCTACTAATGCTAACATGTAATTGAATCCAAATATTATATTTATAAATTTTGTTCTATCAAAGAAAGATCTATCAAAAAATATGTGTCCAAATAAAGTAATGCCGTATGTCCATACATATTTTTCTTTCAAAGTTTTTACTATAGTTACATGGTGATTATTTAAAGTTTTAAAATTACTATTCTTCTCTCTAAAATACTTACCTATAGTTGACAATATGTAACATTTTGGTGGCAGTTATTGATTTCCCATGCTAATATTTATATCAAAGAAAATATTTTGTCATGATGTAGTTATGTCATTAACATTCTTATATTGCTATTCATGTGTACGCTTCATACTATATGTCGAAATATTGTTCGAGAAAAATGTTCACTAACTTGATCAGTTACTAGATGAACATAGTTATGTACTACTAACAATGTTAGCGTCAGTGTGGATCCGGGATAGTGACACAAATATTAAATTTAACATTGTATTGCCGAAAATGCTAAATTAAAGTGGAGTGAATGTAATAATTGAGACCTACTGTGAAATGTTAAAAACTAGAAATGTTTTGTAGCATTTACTGAACTTATGTGATGTTACGTCATTGGTTTTAAAAGCTGTCTATATCATGCAGCAGTGGCTTTATACAGGGTGCGGCGTGTATAATCTATAAAAATTAAACTAAAGCTTCCTGATGATATTTGTAGTAGAAAATTCTTATACGAAAAAGTTCCATCTTCGCTTTTTTTTGTAAATTAAAGTCCATTTATTCAGCGAAAATGGGTTAGGTTACATTGTCAAAAAATTTGTGCAGTCAACTGATTTTGTATAATTTGTACTGAATTCATTATTCACTTAATTATTTAATACTGAGCATCGTCCATCGACCCATCAGCGTTAAAAAGTGAAAGATTCAACAAAAGCTTTTATTTTGTATTTCCACGACAGTGACAATGTAATTTTTATAAAGAAGTAAAAAATAAGAAAAGCGTGCCGATTACATTAAAAATGAGATTCTTATTTCTTACTTTGCTTAATTTTTTAGTTTGTGGACAAACTAGTTTTACAATGAACCGAAAAAACAATGCATTTACTATTTCCGAACGTGTTGATATGGTGTTAGTGTATGGTGCAGCCGGAGAAAATGCGCTCGCCGCGACTAGGTTGTGCAGGGAACGATGGCCCCACATGTGTAAATACAATCCTAAAGTGTGTTCAGCGGCTGCGAGATACGGGAAGTGTTATTCCTCGAGGAGAAGGATGTGGTCAACAAGTGCACCTTAATGTTGTAGATGTAGTGTTAAAAAATCTTGACGAAGACCCCACAATTAGTACTCGACGACTCGCACGGCAAGTAGGAACCTCATCTCGTACCGTACATCGCATCTTAAGGCGCCAGCTGTTGCACCTCTGTCATCTGCAACCAGTTGAACAGATTTTACCGCCGGATTGTGATCAACGAATGCGTTTTTGCCGATGGTTTTTACGGCAATGTGTTAATCAAGTAGACTTTCCTGCTTATGTTTGTGTAACAGATGAGGCGACATTTACCCGTGATGAAGTGCATTTTCATAATATGCAGATATGGGCCCATGAAAATCCTCACACGATTAGGGAAACTCATTTTCAACATAGGTTCTCGGTAAATGTTTGGGCTGGCATAATAAGCGATGTACTTGTGGGTCCATATTTCTTCGAAGGACGACTAAATGGACCAACATATTATGCTGACTTTTTTGAGAACCGGTTGCCGGAATTATTGGACAATGTGGCATTACAAATTCGGGCACGCATGTTTTATCTGCAAGATGGGGTTCCTCCAAACTACACTCGAGAAGTAACGACACTTTTGAATGAAATGTTTACTCAGCGATGTAGGTATTGGGCGCTTTGGTTCTGTGCCGTGGCCACCTCGGTCACCCGATCTAACTCCAATGGACTTTTATCTTTGGAGTCACTTGAAGTCATTGGTTTACAATACTCCAATTGCTACGGTGGAAGAATTGCGAAACCGTNTGAGTTATACCGTTCTCAGACAAAATTCAAATTACCCTTACCGTTCTTAATGCTTAATAACGTAGTCTTGATCTTATTGTTTTAGTAATTTTTAATTTTACTAGAATTTAATCAAACAAAATGGCCGGTCTCGTCGCTTGTAATTATTTATGAAAACTCTGTAGTATTATTCTTCCGTGCTATAAATTTATTTGATGACAGTAACCATCATTGAAATTAGGCCTGATTAAATAGATTATACAATTTCTTTTGTGTTATAATTGAAATAATTTATTGCCAATAAATATTGCTGTGATATCTTACAAAATTCGTTTTTTTTTATTGCGCTAATATTTTCCAAAGTGACAGTTTGGCAATTTCTCACACGACACAGATGCTTAGGTTGCATAAATTAGCGTAATCTTTGCCGTTGCATTCCACCGCGTACTCTTCTGATATGGAACTACTTTAACACACCGCATTGTCTTTTAACTAGCTCGATTTTGAAACAAAAGCGATTCACTGGTTGACAAATAACGGAGAGGAATGGTGCAACGGTTATTGTCGCCGGTTTGGGTATCTTTTAATTTGAGGATGTTACGAATTACCGCACCTAAGGACACGAGTGGCGTCTCTTGGGCATATAGAAACGAAGTTTGTCATAATTGCTAATAAGTAGATGACGTTGGGGGAAAATAGTAAAAAAATAGATATCAGAGTTAGATTTATAAACTAATGAATGCAATAATAAAATTCTTTCGATTAGCTCATCATGACTCATGATTCTACAAGAGAAGAGATTGTACACAGCCAACAGCCTAAACAGTGTTATTTTATGTAACTTATAGTTAAAAAAAAGTAGTAGTTTTATGAGACGTGCCAGTTGTGCTTGTAAATTAAGTTTAGTGCCTTTTTGGTAGTTATTAGATAGACTGAGTTAGAACGTACATAATTAGATAAAGTTATGCAAAAAGGAGGAGAAATAGAGGATGTAGGCAGGCCCAGAGTTTTATACATGGACCTAGCAAATCCAAGACGAGATGGCTGCTGAGCCTTAGGCGAAGAGCCCTAAACCAAATGGTGGGGGTTCTGACAGACTGCAGACTTAAGAGGCATTTAATAGGAATTGAGGGGGACCCTCTATACCCGAAATGTGGAGAAGGGGAGGACACCCCTGTCCACCTTCTGGGACATTGTGCAGCCTTTGGGAGAATAAGACATAAAGAGAATAAGACATAAAACATTTTTGTACGGCATTTCTAAAGTATATAGGTTATACAAAAAAAATGAACCTTGACCTAGTGCCGTACAAAAAAAACAATCAAATTTTTGATTTTCCGAAAATTTTGGCCCGGGTTTTGGTGATTTAGGTACTACAAGTACGGCATTTATACTACAAGTTTCGGATTGATACGTAGATAACTTTTTTAGTGACGCCGCACAGTGGGAAATATTGAAAAAAAATTTTCGCCACTCACCATTTTTCATCGTCTCGTCGTGATTTTTTTTTAATAATCTCGTGGTAATCTGAATTTTCATATTCCGGTGAGATTTTTTCGAAAAACCCTATTATTTTTTAATGCTTAGGGAGCGCCCCAACCTCAATGTCGAAGAAAAAAATTTTAAATACTCGATGTTCAGTTGTAGAAAAAGATGTTTAAAAGGTATATGCTATTAATAAAAATTGATTATTATGACCCTTGATGATATATTTGGAGTTAGGTTTTTGCAGAAAAAACATCAGATATATCATCAAGGGTCATAATAAGGGGCGCTCCCTAAGCATTAAAAAAAGGGTTTTTTCGAAAAAACCTGACCGGAATATGAAAACTCAGATTACAACGAGATTATTAAAAAAAAATCACGATGAGACGATGAAAATTAGCGAGTGGCGAGAATTTTTTCCAATATTTTCCACTGTGCGCCGTACGTATGATGATACAGGGGTTAGAAACGCAGGACGCAACCCTCTGTTTTAGTCCCCATTGTTTCAAGTCATTGAAAAATGTAGACTAAAATAGAGAGTAGCGTCA
>NW_019416562.1:205086-219550 GCF_000390285.2 Anoplophora glabripennis
TCGGTGCCATGGCTGTATCCGCGCTAATCCATATTTTAATGGAGTTTGTTTAGTGTTTTAGTTGCAGTAACAACAATGCATTTAAGATAGTAATTACTATTAATTATTATAATAAGAAAATAACAGGTTTTTTAAATATTTCTTAGTTTGTACTTTTGCATTGAAAAATTTCCCAAAAATTGAGAAGCATTTTTCTATCTTTCAACGACGATTTGTTTACGCGGCTGGTCTACAGCACGTTAACTTATCGTACAGCACACGAACAGGACCGTTCCAGAAAAAATATTTTGATCCATAATTGAACTTTAATTTACGAAAAAAAAAACCCACAAACATTTTCGTATAAGACTTTTCTATTTTGTAATATTGTTAGGAAGCTGTAGTCTAATTTTTACAGATTATACACGCCACACCCTGTATATGACGTGTTTGACATTCTAATGATTTTTGAAGGGGTAGGTAATTACCTTTTATAAGTGAATAAAGTCAAAGTTTATGTGTTTTGTTGTTTTCTATAGTTTTCCTGATATTCCAAATTCATTCTTTTCATTGAGACACTTTGTGTATTGTTATCATCCAGAAACACACGCATCCCTATTTGGTTAATATTAAAGTTATGTTTTTATATTGAGTTCATAAATATGTACTATTTTTGCTGTAACAAAATACACGCTGCCATCCAATTACTGTTAATGCGGCAATATAATTTTCTAACACATGACAATGTATAAAAATGTAAATGCTTTAACCTAGTCCATATTAATGACATCAATTTCGATAATGAATATAGCTATATAGCTTTGTATCCATTAAAGAGTAATCCCAGGCTGAAGTTAAAATATTGATGTAGGAATAACAATGTATGCGGTAATAATCGATAAAATATTTTATCATTTTCGCGGGTAGTATGTCATAAAATTGATTTAATCTCAAATTCTTCAGGATATAAAATGTTAATTAAATTTTATTCCCATTATAAAGATTTTGTAAGCATTATAATAAAACTAACAAATTGTGCAAAAATGCAGAATTGTAGGTACATTTTTCAGATTATTTTTATCTAATTTAAAATCACTTTTTTTATTAGAGAAATTCAAAGCAAACCAAAAATTATTTAAATTAATGCCTATAATATTTGATGTAATCACTATAACTACTGATATTTTATTATGTTTTTCATTGGTTCTATTTTCGCGGCTATCATACGTATACTGTTTATTTCTGTTTGTATAAGAATTTCCATTATTATTATTTTACGACTAATTTTACCAGGTTCGTTTCAAAGTAAGCAGGACTTTTTAAAAAATAACAACAAACAGTTCTTTTGGCAAAACCGATTTATTTTGCTTTTCTTTCATTGGCAAATGATGCATTTTCCGAATAGGTAAAATTCGCATGGTGCCAAATCTGGCGAATACGGGGAGTGATTGATAGTCAAAATGCGATTTTAATGTCGATCGATGAGATGGTGCATTATCGTGCAATAAACCCTCAAATTTCTCGTAGAATCCGAAAATGCAGTAATATACAGGCTTTTATAGCTTAAATGGAAATTTGAAAATCCGTTTTTGTTTCATATCAGCCTTGTTTGAAGTGACTCTGAAAAAAGAAGAACACTTTCTCATGGCCACTTTTTCCCCTCTATCGAATGGCATAATCAATTTTTATATGTAACGTTTCGTCTCTCCAGGACCACCAACAACTTCATTTTTCTAAATACCTACGACCCTATTACATTTTTTACAAGCCTTCATGACCCCCAATACTGTACTGCCTCAGAACGAACCAGATTCAGACGTTTCATCTCAAAAAATTCATCTTCAATATATTCATTCCAACTTTATCTAATTTTTTTTAGATTTCTGTTTCTTGAATTATCGTACACTCTAAGTGTCGTCAGATCATGTGAAATCCACGTAGTTATTTAAACTATTGCCATCACACGTTACAATAAAACATTATTACTGATTTAATCTCCATCACCTTATCATACATAATTCGATAAGGTGTTGTGTCAAAATTAAAACATTACAATTTTAATTTCATTATGACAAATTAATTCTTAAAAATGCATTTGAACAATCAAAACTATAAATGAATATTATACTTTAAAAAATTACAGTAAATGTTCAAAAACGTTTCCGTTTTGGCAAATGATGAAAATGAAGATAAGCATAATATGATCGGAATTTATTGTACCTATAACCACAACTGTGAAAAAGCATGTCAGATCTATTTGTATGAATATCCTGAAAAAAATTAGATCCAAATTTGTTTGAATTTTGAGCACTCGAGAAACCTAGAAATAACTATGAGCATGGGATTAAAACTCTAATAATCTTTTACTGTAACGTGTCATGGTAATAGTTTAAATAACTATGTGGATTTCACAGGGTCTAACGACACTTAGAGTGTACGATAATTCAATAAATATAGAAATCTAATTAAAAAAATAGAAAAATTTGGAACGAATACACTGAAGATGAATTTTTCGAGACAAACGTCTGAATCTGGTTCGGGCTAAGACAGTACAGTATTGGGGGTCATGAAGGCTTAAAAAAATGTAATAAAATTTCTAGGGTCGTATTTAAGAAAATGAAGTTGATGATGATCCTGGAGAGACGAAACGTTACATATAAAAATTGATTATGCCATTCGATAAAAGGGAAAAAGTTTTTAGAGGCATAATGTTGGTCCCCTGATTGCGCAACTTTGCCCCCATTTAAGCTACTTCGTATCTATTAACGTTTCCGAGATCCCTGTAGTGAGAAGCGAATTTGTAACAGCCTGTATAGGGTGTCCCGGAAGTGTTACGGGAACAAAATTATTATATTTGTAAAGAGCACACCCAAAAACCCTAGTGTGCCTATTTTCAAAATTGAAATCGAAGTAATCGAAGTAGGTTCTGAAATAATCTAATAGGACACTCACTGTGTCCTAAATGTAATGTAAATGTTATAGTAAATGTCAGTCCGTGGCATATACCATAAATGCTAATCTTTTGTTTTGTTATAGCATTTTTGATGAGGTTATCGCGAACTGTAGGTATAATCATTTTTGTTAATATGTTCATGTAATTTTTCATTTGAATTTGAAATTTGCATTCCATTGATAGGTATCTGCTCTATTATCAAATAAAAGATCAAGACACGAGACTTTAATTGTAACTTCCAGTAATAGATTTGTGGCATGATTAAAAGGCTCATACGTCACAATTGTCCTCCAAATTTATTCCATTTTAATTTTTCTCTGTCATGGAAGATTTGACAATATTATTAGAATATTCTGTTTCATGTTAAAGTATTAAGTATCTCTATTTTTTTTTTCACAAATATTTCGTGACAATCAAGTCATCATTTATCAGAAAAATATATCTCCCAGACTGGGTAAAAAATATATTTCGTTCCATTAAAAAAACTTTTAGTTACTGTTCAACATGCAATGAGATTATTTCTATTAGCTTTTATTGCTTCAATAAAGTAAATTAATACTATTTTTGAAATATTATACAGAACGATTTTCGAAAGCATATTTCCAAAACTCAGTTTTCAAACTTAATACTCCACAGATTTAAAAGATCTAACACTTCTCTGGTACATATCAATAAAACTAGTTTGACTTCTAGAATTTCTTTATTTCATTATTAATTAAACTTATTTAAATATTTTTCTTTAATAGATAATTGCAAAAATCTTATAATTTCCATTTCTAACGCTTATTAAATATAATATAAAAATTATCGATAAACCCGCAGAATTCCATTATCAGTTTGTAAGGTAAATATACGACAAACGTGTTTGTCTCGAAAGTAACTCGTCTTAGTTCCCAATCGCTAGTAACAATAACCTACTGATCTAGCAATAACAAGGTCTCATCTGGAACACCTCCTAGTTTGACATTGACATCGAACTTTTTTCCGTATCGTTGAAGAATGAGATCAATGTCGGGTGTGCCATATCACTTTATAAGGAAATTTATGTATCACTACAATGGCCATTATACCAAGATCTTTGAAAATAAATTTTGATAGGTATACCATTTGTAGTTTCTAGTTTGTCAATTATTAAAAAAATGTCAATATAATAATATATACACTGAAAGAAATGGGCTTATTAAACTGTTTATCTAGAATAATGTGTATAGCGCATATTAAAACTTTTATAACCAATATACAACTTTTATTTAAAAAAAGCAATCATCTCCATACTCATTATTCAATCGATTTAACTGGAAGGTGCTTAATACACCTTATGCATCTATGAAATAAAGGTTATAATGAATTACTTATACATTATTAGGTGTTATAGACTTTATATTCCAGTTGTATAGTAGGGAAGATTTGTTGTATAAAGACCAGTATCCGAATTTGTATATAACAATTGTATTAACAGAATTATTCGTTCTTATACTGAATATGTTTCCGTTTTTAACGTGTAAAACGCATCTTATAATGGTTAAGTGATCGTCACCTCTCGGTGCATAATCGGTTATGATCGTTGTTAAGTTATATTCATAGTCTTGTAATAATAATCATATGTCAGACCCGAGAGCGAAGTGCGCCGACTCAATAAGAAACCTGGCTATTCCAGCCGCTGATTTAGGGTTCGCCGCACGAGCTCATCCCTTCTAAGATTTCAGTAGCATGCTATGCATGAAGCAGAACGGTACTCAACTATCTTATACAGTCCACTTTTATTGTCCATACATGTTCAATCATTGTCAAAATAAACACACAAAACCACAACGTCTTTATTATCTTTACTCAAGAAGAGAAAATACAACAATCGTAAAATTTCCGACAGTCCGCTGTGCATCGACTTACACACGTCTAGTTTGATGAAAATGGACAGTATATGCACATGTTTTGTGGGATACATGATCATATCGCGTTGTGTGAAATGGAAAATTATTATGTAAGTATCTAACTGTTTTATGGCTTGTAATTGTTTTGTTTTTTCAAATGTAAATCTTGTCTAAATCTTAAAAATTATTATTTTGTAGGTCCTATTAGAAATCGCTGATGTTAAGTTTTACATAAGATGGAGGAACAGAAGGTTAACGGTGACAAAGAAGAGCATGGGTATAAAGTCAATCAACCAGAGGAAATAAAATTATATGGAAAGAAGCTCAACCTTTCTGGGGATGCTTCATTCTTAAGGTGGAAGAGTTATAGTGCAAATTCTCATGTAATACAAGAAAATACGGGTGCATCGTTGCTAAGAAAATAAACTGGACAGTTTTGGGAGCGATTTGTCATCATTTTTAATGCTTAAAAGTATGTTTTATGTATGTTTACATTAGAACCTTAGCTTGTAATTACAGTTATCCAATAAAATTTCTGAAAACTTAATGACATATGTTTTTAACTCATACAGAGTATACAACAGTTTAATACATTTATTATTATAAAACTTATAACCAGTACTAGATGTTCTAATAACGATATGGAACACTTTAATAACAGTTATTGCTATTATTTCGTAAAGGGTATAAAAAACGTTGTATACTAGTTATACAATAATTTAATAAAGAATAAGGTTCATAGTCACTATACAACTGTGCTAGCAATACGCGTTTTATATCCAATATTCACCTGTTTAACTGTCACATATAGGATACAATGGTCTTATAATGGTATATAGAATTCTAATAAAGAATAAAACGCATTTCTTTCAGTGTATAACAAACATTCAAGTATTAAAAATGATGACATCCAGCTTATTTTCTTAGTAGTGATCATCCCGTGTCTTCTTGTATTACATTACATTATATGGGAATTTGCACTATACCTAATTCTTCCAACCTAACAATAAAGCATTCCCTGAAAGGTTGACTTTCTAATTCTATTTCCTCTGATTGATTGACTTTACCCGTCGCTGTTAGGTTAGCCCTCTGTTCCTTCATCTTATGTAGAGCATAACATCAGCGATTTCTAATAAGGCACACAAGACAATAATGTTTAAGATTTAGACAAGATATAGATATGAAAAAACAAAACAATTACAAACTAGAAAACAGTTAGATACCTACATAACTTTCCACTTCACACAACGCGTTATGATTATCTATCCCACAAAAAATACTTATGTCTATACTGTTTATACTCATCCAACTAGAAGAAGCGTAATAGTCGATGCACAGCGGACTGTCGGAAATTTTAAGATCAAAACTGAGTATGCATCGAGAGGTGACGGTCAAGTGATATAATACACGTTAAAAACGGAAACATAATCATTATGAAAATGAATAATTTTGTTAATACAGCTGTTATGACATATAGATTCGGATATTGATCTTTATACAACAAATCTTTTCTACTATACAAGTGCAATATAAAACCTATAACACATAATAATATACCTATAAGTAATTTATTATAACCCTTTCATAATGTGCATAAGAAATATTAAGCGCTTTCCAGTTAAATTCTATAGAGATGAGTGTTTTTTCTTGATAAAAGTTGTGTATTTGTTATAAAAGTTTTTATGTATGCTATACACATTATTCCAAAGAAACAGCTTAATAAGTCCATTTCTTTCAGTGAATACTTTATTTTCTTCCCACGCCATGAATCTTTTGAATGTATTACCATTTTTAAATCAGGACTTTCAAACAATTTGTATATACCATCAAGTATATTTCAGATAATTTTTTTTATAAAGGTACTTTTCTGTTCCTGTCTAATAACTGGTGACACTTATTTTCTCTTTTCGTTTATAGGTTAACTTAAAAAGTCAATGGTTCATAACTTCTTTAGAGATTTAAACTCCACTAACTAAATAAATAATTAAACACTTTTGCGTAATAAATTATTAAAGAAAATCGATAAATCGACCTTACAAAGTTAATATTCTTATTGTAATTTTCCACATAATACAATCACTATACAGTGTATCCCACCGGGAATCGCCGCGATCGATATCTGGAAAAGTACTTATTTGATAAATTTGAAAATTTGGCAACTTATCAAAGTCAGTGGGGGAAACGCAACTAAAATATTTTCAAGGTCATAGCACTTCCNGAATTTGCACTATACCTAATTCTTCCATCCTAACAATAAAGCATTCCCTGAAAGGTTGACTTTCTAATTCTATTTCCTCTGATTGATTGACTTTACCCGTCGCTGTTAGGTTAGCCCTCTGTTCCTTCATCTTATGTAGAGCATAACATCAGCGATTTCTAATAAGGCACACAAGACAATAATGTTTAAGATTTAGACAAGATATAGATATGAAAAAACAAAACAATTACAAACTAGAAAACAGTTAGATACCTACATAACTTTCCACTTCACACAACGCGTTATGATTATCTATCCCACAAAAAATACTTATGTCTATACTGTTTATACTCATCCAACTAGAAGAAGCGTAATAGTCGATGCACAGCGGACTGTCGGAAATTTTAAGATCAAAACTGAGTATGCATCGAGAGGTGACGGTCAAGTGATATAATACACGTTAAAAACGGAAACATAATCATTATGAAAATGAATAATTTTGTTAATACAGCTGTTATGACATATAGATTCGGATATTGATCTTTATACAACAAATCTTTTCTACTATACAAGTGCAATATAAAACCTATAACACATAATAATATACCTATAAGTAATTTATTATAACCCTTTCATAATGTGCATAAGGAATATTAAGCGCTTTCCAGTTAAATTCTATAGAGATGAGTGTTTTTTCTTGATAAAAGATGTGTATTTGTTATAAAAGTTTTTATGTATGCTATACACATTATTCCAAAGAAACAGCTTAATAAGTCCATTTCTTTCAGTGAATACTTTATTTTCTTCCCACGCCATGAATCTTTTGAATGTATTACCATTTTTAAATCAGGACTTTCAAACAATTTGTATATACCATCAAGTATATTTCAGATAATTTTTTTTATAAAGGTACTTTTCTGTTCCTGTCTAATAACTGGTGACACTTATTTTCTCTTTTCGTTTATAGGTTAACTTAAAAGTCAATGGTTCATAACTTCTTTAGAGATTTAAACTCCACTAACTAAATAAATAATTAAACACTTTTGCGTAATAAATTATTAAAGAAAATCGATAAATCGACCTTACAAAGTTAATATTCTTATTGTAATTTTCCACATAATACAATCACTATAGAGGAAGGACGACCTACTGACGCTTTATGTTTTTACCGTTATTAATAAATTTGCTATTCTTAAGAAACAATGCAATATTTGTAAATTTACAACTTTTTGTTGCAAAAATTATTATATTTAATATATATACATTTAGTTAAATATATTGGAGACATGAAAAGAAGCTGTAGGGCAGGGGTCGGCAACTGGCGGACCGCGGAAGGTGAAATACTGGACCGCCAAAAATTTTTTGAAGGTATAAATTACTTAAATAAATTATTTAAAAAATGTTTTTTTTTTTAAGTTTGAGTGCCAACCTTATCATTTTGTGTGAGTGTTTTGAGTTCTTAATGGTTAGTAAGCAGATTAAATTTGAGTCCAAATTAAAATAAAAAATTTGTAAGAAATATGAATTTCTTTCTGGACCTCGTTAAAAATTTTCAAAAGTATCCGGATCCCATCTAAAATTACTTGCCGACCCTTGCTGTAGGGTATTAAGAACAATGAACATATTTCAACAGTAGAAAGACATTTTTCATCAATACTGAACATTATGTGTTTTTTCAGAAAATCATTCCTTGCTTTAATTGGTTATTATTGAAAAGCTATCAATGATTGTTCCAAGTTAACAAAACTCACAACCTTATGTCTAAAAAAGGATACAAAATGGAGCATACAAAATAATTTATTAATGCATCTGAAACATGCAAAATAATTTGGACTAGCAATTAATTTGAAAATTTCATGTTGCCGCCGTTGAAAATTAGTTGATTGAGTCATATACAAACAAATGCGGAATTAATTCGATTACTACTGAAAAATAATGAAAATTGTTATAATCTAGTAGTGGTATCCAGCAAAGTTTTTCATTGGTGACAAGTAAAGAAGAGGCAAGGAATTGTATAGAGGAGCGGTTTTTTGTCTGTTCGAACATTCAGGCCGCCCTAAAGGCGGTAGCATCCCAAGGACAACATCCGTCCTTGTTCAGAATTGTGGAGATGCCCTGCAGTTACTGGTCAGACGAAGAGAAGTAGAGGAGATTTGGGTTCCGGGAGTATCCCTGGCAACGAGAGGACAGATCAGTTTGTCTTGGAGCCAGGGGGGCCGGCAGGGACCTGAACCAATTCTCGGTATCACACGAGGCAGTATTAACGGGGCCCTTAATAAATGATCATATCAAACATTAGGTTAAAACTGGAGGATGAACAGAGGATGTAGGCACGCGCATAACTTTCTACATAGGATTAATAAATTTAAGACGAGATGGCTGCTATGCCTTGGTGGAAAAGTCCTAAATCAAATAGTGGGGCCATTGCAGACTTAGGAGGCATTTAAATTTAATAGGAAGTGAGGAAGTCCCTTTATGCCCGAAATGTGGAGAAGGGGATCCATCTTTTGGGACATTGTGCAGCAATCTGGAGGTTGAGCTGTTGGTACCAAAGAGTTGCAAGGGGATGAGGTGAGGATCAAAATCCTGACGTTCACCAGGGCGTCTAGAAGGTTCGAAGAAGATTAGAGGCAGCCAGAGGTTAGGTAACGGGGAGGCGTGACTGGCAAAAAGGCCCCATTTGTGGCCTAATTGCCAGGCTGAGGCCACCCCAACTTACTAGTGCTATTATAAACTAGTTAAATGAAAAAAATTATAAACTTATTACTCACTAAAAAGAAATTGTGTAAAATGAACGTTGTTATTTCGGTACATTCGCACTTTACTAGATTAATTACAACAAATGTTCTAAAAATGTCCTCCATTATTATCAAGGCAGAAATGTACTCAGCGTTAAACATTTTAGGATTTCCGCATTGCTGCTGTTATTCTGCCGGTATTCTCTATTCATTCTTACAGTTCCTTAACCATATTAACTGGAGTTGAACACACTATCTATTTCAAATAACCCTATAAATAGAAACCGCATGAATTCAAATCTGGCCATCGAAGGGGCATGAAACTAGATTATTTCGACCAATCCATCGACCAGAAAAGTACTGAACCAATTTCGAATATTTCAAGTATTATGCCAAGGAGCACCATCAGAACGTACTTCATGTTTCAACGAATTTCTAGCGGAATATCATCCGGTGAATTATTTAGCACCTTACTTAAAAAGTATGAATTCCTTCGACAATCTAATCGATCTCCTATCACTTAAAAAATATAAATACCTTCAACCATCTAATCGATCTCGTTTACTATTCTGGATCAAAATTTACTAAAAATCTTCACGGTATCCCGTTGCAAAAATGCTGTCGGTGATGATAATCCTGAGGTTGAAAACTGAAATTTTTGTTCATAGTACAGGTGTAATTGTTATTTTTTATTTTCCAAAATAGACCTTTTGATACACTGTGCTGTAAAGTTAGTTTGTGAATGCTATTCCCATGATTATTTGGATAGATTCTTCAAAAGTGCAGCAATCAGTAGCGTGCTCTGTTAGCAAGGTTTGCCACGACCGATGTTATAGGCGGCAATTGGGACTTGAGTGAATTTCGGAAAATTTTTGAAACATGGGTGAAATTTTGTTTTCTCGCTCTTTGCCTTCCAATGTGCGTCCTAGTCAGCTACGGTTTCTTGTCCACGGTCCTGTTGACAAGATTTATGCTCCGTGAATGGCTTTTTGAAAGTATATTGAATTATTTTAAAAACATGGGTGAAAATACGAAATCTCTCTGGACTTATATTAAGACAATATCAACGCATTCACTAATTGTAAAACTCGGTATTATACATAATCAGAATTGTTGTGCTTCCCACATTTTAGGCGGAACTTAGTAAAAAATACGTAATCTAGGCAGTCCGTTAGTTATTTTCTTGAGTAAAAATACTGTAGGTATGTAAGATTTTGAAAGAAAATATTAGACAAAAGTGGTTGCTTTTGACGAGTTAAATCATTGTATAAAATTTTGGCATTTCTTTCTGGGACACTGTATGTACGCATTTTCACCTTGTATTTCACATTCATATCATCAAAATAAGTAAGAAAGGTTACAAAGGCAAGTCAAAGACTAAGGAATGTGTAATGATTGTAAATTCGACCTTTAATCTATTCATTTGTGAAACACACAACAGTTCACATTGTTGGAACAAGGACGAGAATGAAATAGAAGCCAATATTTTTTATGAGAAGCTCGTTCCAATTCGATTCCTAACTATAGTGAAGCTCACTTACCAAAAAAAGTTGCATTCTATTGTTAACACGTTGAAGACCGGGAAAATTAGTGAATAACCGCGATTTCGAAAGTGCGAAACGGCGACGACAATAGGCGTCGACCTTGGCAATTAGCTGTTTTGGCACACGCTTCCCCGGGCTTTATCCGTGATCAGCAAGCGTGCCGGAGGACGGTTCAAACACGCTGTATATCCGCTTCTTGGATTACATTTTGAGAGGTACCGATTCCTAAAACGTTGTTTCCCTGATTGCCATATGATCTTTTACTTAATTTAAAAATTAAAATAGGTAAGTTAAAATACAGTCAATCCAATTTCATTTGTTATAGGATGCCCGAAAATTACGAGCAAAAAACTAAGGTTTAGGTACTAGATCTATGAAATTATGAAATGTTTCTTGATACAATTGGATCAACTTTTGGCCTAGTCTGCAAAGTAACAGTTGCATTATACGTGTTTTTTGTTTTTTTTTTAATTATTAATAATTATGTATGGTAAGACACTATTTGCAAATGATAACACGGACAAAATTGAATAACAAATATTGATCATTGGGATTAATATCGAAGCTCTCATAGTCTCATCTTATAATAAAATAATCTTTCCCTCTACTTTCTTTGACATTCAAGGACAACCATTCCCATCTGTAATTACAAAAAAACCAAAAAAACCCTTTTACAACTATCAGTGACAGATTTGGGGTTAACAGATTCCTATTTTCACTCTTTTATCGGTTGGATACCCATATTTTAAGTTTCTGTGAAAAATAAACAAAAAACCATTGTAATAAAAATAGTTTACAAACTCTGAAATTTACTACAGAAACAAACCTACTACCTCAGTGTGGGAATTAAGGCACTAAGTGCCAAGCAAGCCTTGCTTTAAAGGATAGTGCATACCTGGAAGGCAAGACATACCGGAGGAGTTTCACATACTGCTTCCTCATGTCATAGATGATGAAACGAAATTCTACTTTTATAAGTCTCTTGATAACCGTATTATCTTTTAATAGTGTTAGTTTTACCGTTAGTTATACTTCAAAAGCATCCACAAAAACACACCGACAAAAATTTCTAATATTCAAACGTTGCTCGAATAGGCACGATGATGTGTAGACAAACATTCACCCGATGATGAATTAATTAGTTTTTGTCTGTGGTTTGCTGTTGACGAGATCCAAACATTGTTATAGCTTTTGGTATACAGTACAGTCTAAAATGAATCAAAAAATGGAAAAGCAGGGATGCAGGCTTGACTTGACTTTCAAATCACTTGATATGACTTGACAAGTTAACTAGTTATATGTGGGTTTAAGCGCTAAGTTTTCGTAGAGTCGCCACTGAAGATACCGACAGTGAAGAACGGCGGAACTTTTGGAAACATTGTATGCGACTAGTTACAGAGATCGTGTTAGAGACCCATCATTGTCTAAGAAGCGTTTCCATCTGTATCGGCTTTAAGACCAATAAGAACCGAAATAAACGACAGAACGGGCCTAAGGTTCTGATGGCGGGTTCGCGCCCCATCGAACCTAACTCGAGAACGACACGGGAAAGTCGACGATTTATAGGCAAGTTTTAGGAAGGGCAGTGTAAGTCTAACTGGCGTAGGATTAGGTTTTGGGTTTTTATGCCACGGCATAACAACCCAAAAAACTTTAAGTATCAGTACAGGCTGTGAAAGCTTTAATAAAAGTCACTATTAAATCAAGTAATTATTTCGAGTCAAGTGAAGTGGTAATGCTCAATAATTAAGTCAATTCAAGTAGTGTACCTATATTAAAAAAAAACTTGACTTCTAGTTAAGTCTAGAATTTATAAAAACATCAGTTTGGCTTGTTGATGAAAAGTAGGGATCCTATAAATCATTATAGCTTAATATGAAGAATAATTATTCAGGAGACACACATATTTAAACAAGACTTTTAATACCCGGGAAAGAATATTTTTTCTACTGTTTAATTTTTTCAACTATTGAAACCTCGTAGATCCCTTTAATTTCAGTGTCACTAGTATATTTTTGTTTAAATTTTACTAGTGGGTAGCTACTATGATGGAACTGTAATGTACCACGTTAGAAATTTAAATCTTCAGTGGTTCTTAAATAGGTACCTAATTAATAAAACATGTTTCACGTCTGATATTTTAAGTGGTGCTAAAGTTATTTTACTTAAAAATATTACTTTTGTTATTTTGACGAAGGAAACCAGTTCTAAATGTCGAAATTTCGTTGTAATTCTTAAATTTTGTTATGACGTTGCCCATTTTAATGACAAACTTTATAAATAAGTTACTAAAATTTGCTAGGTCACTGTGGTTTTGTTGAAATTGGTGGTTGGGACGTGTTTGCACTTCAAAACCCGCGACCACTAAAAAATTAAACTTGTAATGATGAACTTTTGTTTATTTATAAATTTTGAGAGGTTAAAAATTGACTTATTAGATTTTCGATATGTTCGTTACGCATAATTTAACAGGGAAAATAAGATAAATATGAAAACAATTTAATGGTCTCATATCAAAGAATATAATGTCGTAGCACTGTATTATAACTATCTGTTATTAATTTCCAAATTTCTTAACTATATTTTGAAAGTTCTGCTTATTTTATTTAGGAAATAAGCCATTACGTGATCTCTATACATATATTATTTTAAATTGATGTAATTATTAGTGAAAAAATAAAATAATAATAGGTACTTGTTAGGTAGTTTACCCCAAAAAATATCTACATCAGAATAATTTACATTTATAACATGATATTTATTACATTTACATTGTGACATTATGGAAATATACTTATAAACAATATTCTCATCACATAATAATTAATAAAAAAACATTAAACAATATTTTTTAAATTATCAGAGGAATCTTTAACTAAATTGGATATTTTAACTGCCAATAGAGCAGAACTGGTTCAGGTTTTAATTTTTGGAAAATATGTTCATAAATTTTGTCCAGAGATATACAGGGATGGCCAGAAGTACGGAATAAAATTCATATCTTTTAAATGAGTTAATTTTTTTTAAAACACCGAAACACGTTAACTGATTTTGATTTTTTCCCATCTTTCGGTTATATAATAATTAATTTTTCTTCAACCCCCTAACCCCTAGCTACCCCTACTTTTTTTTCAAATGGAAACATAAGGCATGAGGGGGCTCGTTGAAAAGCTTATAGAAAA
>NW_019416562.1:221457-251208 GCF_000390285.2 Anoplophora glabripennis
AAGCAAGTAAATGTTATAAGAATATTTACATGTGGAGTTATGTTTAAAAAAGTTAGTATTTTCGTAGATTTCAGTACCTAAAACCTTGATGGTTTGATCGTTTTTTGCACTTGTTTATTCGTTTTACTGCGGCGTCTGAAAAAAATACTCAGGTGGCATGACATAACATTCCTATTATTTGATAAGCTTTCGATTATTCAGTTATTAAATGTTTGAAATTATTTGTCTTTGCGGAAAACACTATTTAAAGAATATGGGGCCCTTAAAATCTCATTTGGGGCCATCTCAAAACGTGAAAGAACGGCGCTATACATAAAAAGTTAGAAAATTGGTAAAATCCTTGATATATTATCTGCTACTTATAAATACAATAGAACAATTATTTACATAAAGAAATATTTATTGTCTTACTCTGTTTTAAAAGTCTCAAGCTAATTCAAATAAATTCAATATTAATTTAAAAAAAATCTTATCAAACGAAGTCAAACAATGTTCTTCGATATGTACCAGAAATCTAGGTGTGCAAAAGATATCTAACCTCAAAGACAAGACTCCTAACTGCATTGCGTGAAACAACTACCCCGTGGGCCTTAAGCCCCAACTAGCATTGCATTGCAGCTAGTAATAAATAATTATCGAAAATAGAAACTAAAAATGACATGTCTAAACATAACTTAATATAAAAACACATACATGACATAAATATAATTTGTTAAATAATGTAATCATTAAAAGAAACGTCTTGTATTTTTGCTGTTCTATCACCCTTGACAAAGACTAAACACGTAACAAATAGCTGCTACCAACAGATCTGTTCATAAAAATTAATATTTTTGAATTTATTTGGATTAGCTTTAAAATAGATTAAAACAAAATTGATAGCTAATAATACAATATCTGTATTTTTAATGTATTTATTTATTCATTATATATTATTTATTACTTGTTTGCTTTGCGTATATAAAATTTTGGGTGAAATTTTTATTACAGACTTTTTTATCTATTTGTGAGAATGTATAGTTTATGTATTATTTACTTTATGAGTGCTGAAACGAAATGAGCTCCGCGGGCCCCTCCTACACTTTGCCACTACGCATTCGAACTTCACTGGTCAAATGAAATAAGTTGAACTGTGTAGCATTAGTCACTATTGTGTCAAGTTATCGAATTTAATACTTACCTTGTTCCGTTTTTTATGAAGAGAAAGTTATATTTGTGTTCCCGATATGATTATCTCACTTCTAATAACTAGCTAAATTACCACATATAACATTACCAAGTGGTATAATAGTGACCTTAGAAGTAGTACCTGTGGATTTTTGTTTGAACGTTGCGGTTTCGAAAAACATCCTTGTCAATTTTGTCCAACTTTTTCGACACGTTATTAATTTTTTTTTACTTATTTTGGATCGTTGAAAAGCTTAAATATGCTTTTTCATTCAACGTACACTACAATAACGTGTTCACAAGAAAAAATAAAGTTGAAAAGGAAATTATCATCTCCAAATCACAACGTTCTGGATTGGGAAATAATGTGGAGGGTAACTTCTTTCTTTTTTGATCCGTCAGTGAAGATGTTAATTACACCCTCATTGGCGGTCTCCTCCTCATTTTTGATGACTGTTGTGTAGGGTCTCTCAAACACATACTGACTGTCAGTGTCTGCCTGCAGAAGAGGCATCTTCCTGATGACCTCATTCCATATGCGACACCTGACTTCTCCACATCCTACATTTTGTTTAACATCAACGTTCTTGATGCGAAGCACAGTTGTCAGAGCCACGTTGAAACTAAAATCTGAGCCTACAGTGAAATTCCTTGCAATAAATTTCTGAAGGAGAGCGTTAATATACTAAAAAATTCGTAAAAATATAAAATTAAGTATCCTTTTTTTCCAAATGTATCGAAAACCCAAACGGTCTAGAACCAGTCTACAACTCTTATAGTTTCCAAGATCACAATACGCTCACTATCAAAATGACCAACGCAATATCCTGATATTTAATGATAAGGAAACATAGTTTATTAGTTTATTATAATTTCTATGTTCTTACACAAAATGTTTACACACGTCATAATAGAAAAAAATAAACAAATACATTAAAATAAAGTAAAGTAGATCATAGCCTTAACAATAGTTACACATTTATAATAAAATAGTAATAAAATGTGAATAATTAAAACAGTAAATAAAATATAATAACAAATATACATGGGTAATACAACACACTAAATTGAATTAATATACGTATATGTATAATATTTACGAATTATATTGTATTTCAAACTAGTTCTAATCTTTCTCGTAATTAATTTAATTACTTTAATGTACTATTCTCATTAGGCAACCTTGCATAATTAACGCTATCAGAAAGCGAGCTAGTTGTGAATTATTTTAAGGTGTTACGAATCCTTCCACATCCTCGTTCGTAATCGGATTGAATTAAAAATTACGTTTAAATAATTCTATAAACAGTTTACTAATTGGATATATTACTCCAGGGGACTCAAACGTGCATGACATAATTACAGCCAATTATACTATGATGAATGTAATTTTGCAAATGCGTCGGTGAATAATTTGAGGTCGTTAAATCTCACAACTTAGAGGTGAACAAATCACGGCATGGCCATGAAATAATGTGAATCTTTATTCGAGGAACAGACAATTTCGGAATTGTTCTTCAACGGAAAGAACAATTTTAGGTAGAAGTTAAAGAATGACTATCTCATTTTCGATTGGAATTTAAGAAAAACCATCGGCTATTCACAAACCAAATTCTGAAGACAAATTCAGTGGTTAAATTAGAAAGTTGAAACCTTCATTTCAAGTAAATTAGAAGAAAGGGAATGTTAGCTGTAGTTTAGAATAATAAGGATTTTTTTTCAAATTACAGATACGTACGTAGGTGGCCGAAAATATTACGAAAATTAATATAGTTCGGTTAAAAAAATTTTTGTTTTACAATTAAATTTATCTTGAAAATCGGGCATGAAAATGTGTCATTGGTTTTATCTGCCACTGGTAGTTTCTAAGAAATCAAAGAATTCCCTGGCAAAAAGAATTAGGTTACGAAATTCTTTTGCGGATCATTGGTCTAATCAGTAAAATAGATATGGGCGTAGCCAGGGGAGCAGGGGAAGGGACAGAATTTCACATATTTTACTGCCGAAAAAGTAAGTAGGTATAAAGTTCAGTTTTTATGCAAAAGGTTGTAATAAACTAGACTAATACTTCATCAGTCCCCTGTTACTTTACGAGTCAAATCAGTTATTCAGCTTCTTCGGCCAGGAAATATAGAGTTGGACGCGACTTTTTGTTTCGACAAGCTGAATTTTTCACTATAGATAAATAAATATTATGTACAATAACATATTAGTTTCCACAGTCATAAAAATGGGGGGGGGGAAGATTGTTTATAGGCTGGTTAATTGTATAATTTTTCGTAAATTTAAGTTTTTCGCTTATAACTTTTTTCCGTTCATTTCCACGAGAAAACAGTAAAGTACTTTTTTATTCGTCTTCAAAAGACGTACAAAACTAGCCCTCGAGCGTCAAAAAATATTGATTAGATAAAAAGTTACAAACAGAAGAATTTTATTTATGACTTTTGAATTAAACATTTATAAACTACGTTATTATTACCAGAACGTTTTGGCATCGCATCCTCTCATTTCTTATCACTGTCTAATAACTCACACGAAATCTGGAATCGGTAAGTTGAATAGTTTAGAAGTTATGGCCTTATAAACAAATTAACTAATTATTAGCCTGGACGATCCTGAGCATCTTCCACTATTGCACTGATATTTTTCATGGTAGATTTCATAATAATACATTGAAATCTATAATTTTTTTTTAAATTTCAAATTTGCAACCTGGGATTTTTTTTTATTCTTTAGCCTTACTTGCAAAATGAAATATACGACGCACGCGCGTAATATAGTTATATATTATTACATATTCGGGAAGCTTATGAAAAGAGCTTGAAGTTAAAAGAAAAATCGTCAAGATTTGTTGAAAAACAATGGAGTTACAGACTGTCAAATATATTATTTTCGAGCGAATTTCGGCTGGACTATGAATATTATCGTCATTTTCTTCGGACTCGCTGTCGTTCGCTTCCCCCACCCTTCCGCTGTGCCACGGCTCGCCGAAAAATCAAGCGACCCACTGACTTTTGACAATATTTCTTATGCACTTAACATACTTCCACAAATAAAATATTTTTATCTGGGAAAGTACTCGGGTTGCCGGTTATGACAGTATTATTTTTTTGCCGTTACCAACCTAATTTGTTTAACAATAGGCCGTCAACTTTGACAGTTTGGCACTCCGTTATTTTCAACGAATTTTGACGATTTTTTTTTAACTTAAAGCTCTTTTCATAAAATTTCCGAATATGTAATAAAATATAACTATATCACGCGCGTGCGTCGTATATTTCATTTTGAAAGTAAAGCTCAAAAAAACCTTCCAGGTTGCCAATTTGAAATTTGAAAAAAAAATGATGGATTTCAATGTATTAGTATGGAATCTACCATGAAAAAAATCAGTGCAATTGTGGAAGGTGCTCGAGATCGTCCAGACTAATAATTATTTAATTTGTTTATAAGGCCATAACTTGTAAACTATTCAACTTACCGATTCCAGATTTCGTGTGAGCTATTAGACAGTGATAAGGAATGAGAGGATGCGATTCCAAAACGTTCTGGTACTAATAACACAGTTTATAAATGTTTAATTCAAAAGCCATAAATAAACTTCTTCTGTTTATAACTTTTGATCTAATCAATATTTTTGGCGCTCGAGGGCTAGTTTTGTAGGTCTTTTGAGGACGAAAAATAAAGTAGGTACTTTACTGTTTTCTCGTGGACATGAACGGAAAAAAGTTATAAGCGAAAAACGTGAATTTACGTGAAATTTATACAATTAACCAGCCTGTAAACAATCTTCCCCCATTTTTATGACTGTGGAAACTAATATGTTATTGTACATAATATTTAGCATCTATAGTGATAAATTCAGCTTGCTGAAACAAAAAGTCGCGAAATGGTAATTTCCCAGCTCTTTTTCCTAGCCTATTCTTTCTTGTAACTTTTACGCCCGATTTCACTATTATTGATTAACATCCAACCTGCAGTTTACAGTCACTTAATTCAACGGCTCTAAAACTCGGATTCATTTTTTAACTATTGTATAAAACATTTCTAAGCCAAAAGTTATATTGTTTTGAATTAATATGTTTTTGTCGACCAAGGTCAGAAATGCAAATTTTAGCTTATATTTAGACATTGGTAACTTTGTGGCGACTATAAAATAAATAAACAGTAGTAGTATGCTAGTAAGCGGCAAGACGTGTTGTAGTAGCAGAAATGGGCTAAATCTATGGTCAAGCCATGTACCGCTCTATGTTCACGATACACAATGCTACTGACTGCCAAAAAACATATGCCATACATTCGATCAAGCAAAGCGTCAACTCACTCACACACGTACAAACGACAATGAAATGCACGGCCAACATCCCTAAGCAAAAAACCTGGATTGTTCATCGGCACGACAGGCCGACAGGGTAGGCATTAGGATATCGTATCGAATAAATTGATCGATGCGAAGCTTCAGTTATTGTACAATGGCGCAGATAGTGGGATTACTAAAATGTGAAGTAGTTGATGCTTCTCCAGCTTTAGTAAAAATAGCATCTATAAAAAACTTCGACTATTTTAGATATGCGCCTATGACCATGGTGAATGCTGAAAGGTCATTTTTGTTTTGAACGGTAGATTGAATGTGTTAAAAACGAATAACTTTTTAATACTTTAAGGTAGGTATCTCCTCTTGGGTATCAAATTCTTATTTTTCAACTCGCTTTATACGAAAAAAATATACTTTACGAAAGTAGCTGTCTCGCACCGTTTTCGAGATATTTGGCTTTGACCGTCAAACTTCCAATGCTGTTGCATTAAATTACAATTAAGTACTTATTATCGTTGAGTGAGATTTCCTCACTCAACGCTATTATTAATTATTAAAGTACGCTTTGGACGTAAATCAAATAATTGACGACATCCTAAAGATGATATACCTTAAAGTATAAAAAAGTTGTCATTTTAACGCATTCAATGTAGCTAGCGCCCTGTATGAACTATTACCAAAATGTGAACAGATTTCAATTCCTCGACCCAAAGAACCCCAAACCCCAAAATTGTGTGTGGATATTTGCATTTATTAAAAAATAAATGAAAAAAACTAAATTTATAATTTACAAGTACCATCCTGTATCTCTTTATCCATCAACTTTTGGACGAAGGTTAAGTTCAGTTAAATTGCAATATTTTTGCTTCGGAAATATACCCATGAATTTAGTCCCATTATCTCGGTGCCACTCTGTATATTCTTATAATGTAAAGAGTGAGTACATATAAGAAGGCAACGGTTGTGTCATTTTTTTGTTTGAATAAAATTGCATTACAGTCAATCCTGTACCACATTGTAGCTGCCCTAACATTTCCGAACTCTAGTTATAAATGTATGCAAATATCAATAGGAATACAAAAAGTCTTTAAACTCTCACAATCCTTTATTGTAAAATTAATTATATACGACGACTAGTTTCGAGGTCAAGACCTCATCATCAGATCATACAAGGATATCAAATATACAAAGCACTAATTTTGACTTTTTATATTCCCATTGGTAAAATGAACTCACACTTATCTATTTCACGTTTTGTATGCAAATAACGAGCGTTAAAATAAAAACGTGGTCAAGTTGGTTCTGAAAATTTGGACGTAGGGGGTAGCGTATAGCAAATGAACTTAAACGTCATCTGTCAAAGCGCTATATCGCCGCTATCAATTTGAATATTTTCGTTTTAAAAAGCGTTTAAAATGGTGTTTTCTCAAGAACAAAAAGTGTTTATCATAGAGTCCTACTTTAGAAATGGACGCAAGATTGATGGAATATGGAAGTATTCTATTGAGGAATGTTTCATAGAATTTCAAAATCAATTTCCCGGCGTTGTTGAGTACAAAATTTTTCAAAGTGCAGTTCAGCGTTGTGTTAATGTTTTTCGTGAAACGGGCAGTGTAACAAGAAAAGAAGGAAGCGGCCGACCTAAAAAGCGGACTGAAGAATTAAAAGAAAATGTCCAACAAATAATGGAAAATGCGCCAAGAACTTCTGTACGTGTTTTATCACAAATGGTGGGAGTATCAGTCGGTACCTGCCACACAGTGTTAAAAAAAGATTTGCGTTTGTTCTCCTATCGTTTAACTTGTCAGCAAGAACTTCATGAAGTTGATTTTCCGCGACGGGCTGTATTTTGTGAATGGTTTTTAAACAACTACGGTGAACTTCATAATATCACCTTTTTTTCTGATGAAGCCTGGTTTCATTTAAGTGGTTACGTAAACTCACAGAATATGAGAATGTGGTCTTCTGAAAAACCAGATAACTTTTTTGTCGAGGGCCCTCTACACGCTCAAAAAATTGGAGTTTGGTGTGCTCTCAATCGAAGGAGGATTTATGGACCTATTTTTTTTAATGGTACTCTTACTGCGCAAAGGTATAGAGAAGAAATTATCGCTCCTTTTGTTAACCAGCTGGAAGAAAACGAAATTACAAACTTTTACTTTCAACAAGATGGCGCAAGGGCACATACGGCAGGCGAGACGATGAATATGTTGAGGGAAGTTTTCCAAAATCGACTAATAAGTCTCAATGCTGAACATGAATTTCCACCGAGGTCATGTGATATTACGCCGTGTGATTTCTTTTTGTGGCCTTACCTTAAAAACACTATTTTTGAACTGCCTATTCCTGATTTAAACCATCTGCAGGCTCGACTTATAGACAAGATTCGTGAAATTAACAATACCCCGAGCATCTTAGAAAATGTCTTTAATTCTTTGAGGAACAGGTGTGAAAAGTGCTTGGAACAAGGAGGGGGACACTTTCAGCAGCTGCTTTAATTTATTGTTATAACAAGGAGGGGGACACTTTCCGCAGCTCCTTTAATTGTTTGTTATTGTTATCACGATTATTCTTTAAAATAAAGTTATATAGTCATTAACGTTATTGAAACTGACAGCTGCTATACAGCTCGTTGAGAAATGAGGTTAAGTTGGTCGCTATAAGCTACGCCCTACGTCCAATGTGTCAGAGCCAACTTCGACCACGTTTTTATTTGAAAGCTCGTTATTTCGCAATCTAAATAGTAAAGTAATACTTTTTGTCCTGGAACGATTTCGTAAAACTACATTTTATTAAGAGACGGAAAACAATATTTCAAAGGTCTTAAGTATATAGTCTATCCAAGATAAGGATGAGACAGCATTAGGATCTATGAAACGGTAAGAGATACGGGGTGGCTCAAATTAGAAAAAAGTTGTATTTTTTATACCTAACAATATGCTGTTTACAAAGTTTTAAATTTCCGGGTAGTTCTGGAGATATCCGGAAAAACCCGAAATTTTGCAAAATCGTTTTATTTTTTTCTGGCTTTATTTGAAAACGAATTTTGAAATAAATTGCATATGGGGGGGGGGTGTGCCTGTCTGGGGTATATTGTCTGTCATTTGTTTTGTTGATGAGTTTGTCGAGTTTTTGGTGTAATTTAGTAGTGTTTTCGTCCGAAAGTTTAATGGTTTTTTGCAAATCGACGATTTGCTGTGTCATGGTTAGTATTTGTTGGTATTGTCGGGTGTTTTGTTCTGTGAATTCGTGTATTTGTTGTTTTAGCGTCTCGTTTTCATGTTTTTGTGATAGTAGCTGTTCGTATAAATCTGTTTTAGTGGTCATGTTTATTTGGTGAAGCGGAGACTCTTGAAGAGGGTCTTTCGCTGTCTGTATCGTCCATGTATATGTATATCTTCTCCTCGTTTTCGGAGTTCGACATTTTGTGCGTGTGCGTGTGTGTGTGTGTGTGTGAGGGTGTGTACGTGTCAGTCGTGTGGGTATGTCAGATGATATTACTATTGTAATCGGTTAAAAAGGTTTTTAGCTTATTTTAGCTATCATTTAACATTTTTCCTGAGTACGGCTCTGGACGCTTTCAAAATATCTACTGGAAGTCATAACAGTATAGAAGTCAATACAGCACAAACTATCCAATAATTTTTTTTTACTATTATTAGCAATACTAATTATAAATAATAAAACATTTTATCAATTCGTATTATTCTTTATTAGGTAGGTACAACTTTTTAAAAATTATTAATTAAAAAGCTTATCTCGCTATTTTGTCTGTGGTTGAACTGTACTAATATTCTACGCTACAATTACACTACTTTAAAATAGACAGGTGATATAACATCAAGTTGTTGTTATTCATCTATTAAAAGGTCGTATAGACACAAAAATAATGTTTTCGTCATAAGATAATAAAAAATACGTATTTCGAATCTACCAAGCGGAGAAAATCCTTATTTTCGCATACGTGAGTCGAAAAATATCACAAAAACCATAAAAATGTATTGCAAATTTTCTCTAAACAAATCTGATTTATAATTATAACCAAATGTAATAATTTTGCTGATAATATCAACGTTGTTAGTAAGTCTGGCATAAAACCAGCATTCAATTTCCTCAATTAATTGTTTATTATCCATGGGATATGTGCTATCCACAGTGCTTTCAGTTTCTAAATAATGGCTACCGTAATATAACTGTCAAGGTCTGATGCCGCAAGTAGTTTCTTCACAAATTACGACTTGATAATGAGTAGCCTTTAAAATAAAATCGTGGAATTACACCGTCATATGCGCCAGTGGTTCTCCTAATGGGTATCAGAATTAAAATGTACAGCGGAAGAGTGCGTACGATTTTCGTAAAAAAAAATAAAATATATACATATAATAAAATTTTTTGGACTTGAAGAAGAATTTTGAAGCATTTATAGTACGTACTGCAGTGGGGAATTTCAAAATTTTGGGTGACCGCTTCCACCTGTTCAATCTTTTTATTAAAAAAAACATTGTGCTAGATTTTTGTTTTGCTAAAGATAAGAGGGGGCATAGTCTCAAACAAGGTGAAATTTCTGACTTTTCCCAATTTTGTATGAATTTCGATTTTCGATTGTAATTAAAATCACATTTATGGAAAAAATAATTAACGTAGAAATTTCATCAATGATTCCTTTGACATTTTCGTAAACACTTTTCATTTAAAATCGCATTTCTATTAAAATTTCTGTTTTGAAAGAATAGTTCTAGAGTTATTTTAAATTCAATAAAAGTGCTTGATAAAGGCAATATAAGTAAATAAAAATATAATAAATTAAGGATGGTACATTTTTAAAATAGAAGTACATAAAAGAGTTCTTTTTTCTGGGAGACACTACTAAGAATCAAAAATAGTGTTCGAATTTCTCAAACATTCAATAACCTGGAATTTTTGGGGTCTTAGAAATAGTGACCCATCATATCTAGCTCAAGTTTCACTACTTTAGGATGCCTTCTATTTTAGCAGCTAGCACCAAATGGTCCATTCTTTACTGAACACTCTGTACGAAAAAAAACACAAAACTGTTTTTTTACCCTTTTTTTCTAGAAATTCTGTTTTTTTATAAATAATTTTGTTCTATTAATATTTAGTTATTATAACTTTTTTATGAGTTTTGTTGATTTGCGACAGAACTAAAATTAGAGGGTTTATATACATCCCCTGAACTTGAAAATAACGAATTAGTACACAAATTACACATTAAAATCTGCAGTTAAAAACAATTAATAAAATTAAAAAAGTATTTAAAACGAAACGCAAAATTTTACTTGTAGTGTAATACCTACATTTATCGTAATTTATGACACAGGATGATACAGAACGACAGTCTAGGAACTTATTTTTCCATCTCCTAATAAATTCATTTGATAGTGGAAAAAACCAGCTTTAATAATGTATTATACTTGTATTTACAATTTATTGTGTACAAGGATAAACATTTCTTTGATTTACCTAAGTCACAGTAACCCCCCCTGTGAACTACCCTAAAATTAGTAGGAAATTATTATTTATTATACAAATAATCGTAAAACTGCTTTAGATGTTCGAGGATAGAGCGTCTAATTTTCAATTTTTGTCGCCGTTTTTTTTAAGATTTTAGCACTTTTTTAAGTGAAAAAATTATACTATATACTATATCGGTTACACACGAATACAGCAAAATAATTTTTGATGGACGTAGTAAGAGATATGTGAACAAAATAATGTGTATTTCAAAATAATGTGTATGTGTAACGATTAATTCAACTTGTTTCAAGTTGTCTCAGAGCTGACAAAAGCTTTTAGTTTTTATTTAGAGAACTTTCTAGAGAGCTCCAAATACTTACTGTACGGCTGAAATTCACTTTA
Source organism: Anoplophora glabripennis (assembly GCF_000390285.2). Classification (NCBI taxonomy): domain Eukaryota; kingdom Metazoa; phylum Arthropoda; class Insecta; order Coleoptera; family Cerambycidae; genus Anoplophora; species Anoplophora glabripennis. Next base: position 232,814 of record NW_019416562.1, read on the forward strand.
TGATGTTACTTTTTGACATTATTATCTAGTCAATGTCTTTTCTTTTTTCTCTCATAATTTTTTATGTTATTAGAGATTTTTTTTAATTAGATGTTAATTAAATTATTAGAAGTATAAAAAAAACTCAGCGACGACGAATTTCTGGGGTTCTTAGTGGTAGACTAAGACCCCCAGCAGACTAGGCACATTTTAGAAAATGTTTCTTTTTCAAATTTCAACATTCTGTATCTCGAAAAAATTTTAAGTTTGCGTGGTCAGTTAATTCCTAAACGTCCTACAGTGAATATGACCATTTTGGCGACCATCCATATCTCAACCAAATTAATCAATCAGTCAATAATCAATTCCTTATTTATAGAACTCTACGTGAGAAATGTTTTTTCAACTGATCTAAAAACCTTTGCACACACTGTACTCGGTTTCATAGCCTAAAAATTACAGGACTAGGACTACGACCTCGCCTTACCAGGCAGTAAGTAATTAATAGGTATATTTACCTATTATAAAAATGACTAATTAGTTTCTTTTCGTAATGTTGGGGTATTGCCCACCGTTAAATCGCACAAAGTTAGACGCAAATGGGATTTTAAATTGAGTCTAAATATTCAATAGAGCGTGGGAACTTCTTTTTCCCAGACATCTGACTATGACTAGTGCCCGTGTTGTTGCGTATAATTCAAAGTATCAAAGTCAAAGTTAATCGATAAAGACACGTGGTATAAAGTGTAATTATATAAATGTAGGTAGGTTAAGGAATTATCCCTGTAATTTATTTATAAATTCATGTGCTTTATATTAAAGATTTTAAAAAATTTAGGGAAAAAATATGTTGCTACTGTTAGTTTAATAAAAACGAAAAATAGAGAAATTAAAAATTGACATTTTATTAAAATAAGGAATATAAAGTGGCATTTTGCTTGGCAATTTGTTACAAAAAATCATCAGACCGTCTTCGCTTCGAGAAGTAGATACATATTTTGATTATGTTCAGGATCACTAAGAACATGTTGCTCTGGAATTAGAAGATTCAAAAGAACCAGAGAAGTATTTTGATGACTTAGAGTTAGACACGGAATATTTCCCTAGAAGTGAATTTGCAAAATAATGTTTTATTTTGCGGAGTTCGGTTTTTAAGTTTACTTTATATTGAAATTTAGTTCATGTTAATAAAATTGTTGATTTCTGAGTTATAGAAAACTTATAGTTTGTTTATCTTCATTGTACAGCCATGAAAAATTGAATAAATTTTTGCTGTTTTCAATAATATATTATTGTAATTATTTAGTTTAATTTTTGAAGGCATCCCGAAAGTTTTAATAAAATATTATTTCTTATTTATTGAAGTTTATTCCTTTAAAATATATCTGGAAGTGTGCGTTTGTATCGAGTTATTTTCCAATTTTTCCATTTTTTCCCCAATTTATTAGGAAAATAAGAAAAGTCCAACTCTACCTGTCTTTTTTCGAAATTTAAAACCTGACATACTCTGCACTCTGCATAATTTGAATCCTTTGATTTTATTATTGTATCTAGTTTTTATTTCGTATACGGTATAATTTTGTACGGTATTTGATTTACTTGGTCATCGAAATAAAAATTCTTCAAGGATTTGCTTAACATCTTGTACTATATTTTTATATTTTCAATCATAGTGTGCAAAAAAGAGATCTAAAATATAGTGTATTCACGAATGGAGCTGAAAAAAGGTATACAAAGTTTTATTTTTTGTTTTATGGAAAAAGCTATATTTATTTAAAAAAATAAAATGTATTCGAATGTATAAAAATGTACTTTTAATCAACATCGCAAACATATACAGCCGTCCTCTATGATAATATATGATAACCTTACAGTTGATTACACAGGTCAACAAGGGTCAAGAAGCAGACATACTAATATGCATTCCCTAAGGATTTTGGTGCGCTGAATCCGAATATGTCCGCAGAATTGCTCTATCACGTCAGGTTTCTGAGATATCCTAACCTAAAAGTGCAAAAATACTGTTTTTCGTCATATTTGAAGTTATGTAGTAATGCCATATATTCTTTTAAAAAATAATACATTTAATTTAAAAGTATAGTTGAGTTTGCTCAAATACCTTTTTTTTTTCGTTGAGATATCACATGTTGAAATTTTTAAGTTTCTCAGTTTTTTAATATGCGAAAATCTACTAAGGATCCCTTAGACGTCAAACAGTTGATTGCAGTTCAGAAACTTCATACTCAAAAACCTTCAATACATACGAACTCAAACTCACAAACTCCAAATCCACAAACGCACAAATCCCAAATCCACAATCCCTAAACCCACAAATCCCAATCCCACAAAATCCGAACCTACAAACTCCAAGCTTACAAACTCCAAGCCCACCAACTCCAAACCCACAAACCGTATGGGTATGAAGTTTCTGAATTGCAATCGACTGCTTGATGTCTAAGGGATCCTTAGTAGATTTTCGCATATTAAAAAACTGAGAAACTTAAAAATTTCAACATGTAATATCTCAACGAAAAAAAAGACATTTGAGCAAACTCAACGGCATTCGAAGGAGGGAGCCTTGTACTTTTAGATTCAATTAGTTTTTTGAAAAATAATAGATGGCATTACTACATAACCTCAAATATGACGAAAAACAGTCTTTTTTGCACTTTTAGGTTAGGATATCTCAAAAACCTGACGTGATAAAGCAATTCTGCTGCCAGATTCGGACCTAAATCCTTCGTAAATATGTATTCAAGTTTCTGCTTCCAAAAAAAGTTAAATTTTGTTGGTCTGTGTTATTATTTAGCATACCAAGATATCTGGTATCAAAAAATAGTAGCATGAAAATGTAGATACATTTTTAGAATTAAATTTATTTTACCTTAATACTTTTAAAATAACAAATATATATCTTTATTGTTAATACATTATTAAATAATATTTAAATTATTAAATATTTTTATTACAATTTTTTTTTTAGTGTTAATTACCTACATTGAAACCTCGCGTTTGCTATGAAACTATAAAATTATAGGTCGTAAATATTGATGGTGTATGACAATCGTCAGCGTTGGTAAATGATAATTGAATCCACACTACGGTCTAATGCCTCCGCGAGTTGATTGTAGCGTTGAAACTGTGACATTTCATATAGGTACTATGTACAAGTACAGAATGAATTAGAACCATAGTTTTCCGCGTTTTCGTTCTTGATGATCTCTTAATTTCGATCTAAAATGGAACTTGGTGGTTGTTCGTCATTACGGACTTTAATTTCGCGGAACGTATATTTTATTAAAATTTAAATCAGTAAACACCTTAACAATGGGGTTACGTCATTATGATTTATTTAGAATTTCAAAATTAATTTAGTGTTGGTTTTTAGCTTGAATTTAAGTTAACAATACAATCGTTATTTTATTTTTCACAAAAACTATTGTAGAATCTACGTCAAAATGCTTCCAAAAGCATTTGGAACAATAGAACCATCTAATATCTACACTGTTTGCCTTCGTAAATAAGAGCAAAATTATGCTTGTATAATTGTGTTTCAAGTACAGTAAACATTAATAAAATTAACGGAGCTACTGTAACAAATTACCGCGGTAGGGGCGTGCCTTGAAATTTTCTGCATTTTAAGAATATGAAAATATAATATATAACATACAATTAACATATAATTAAAATGTGCTTTTATTTCTTTTACAGTACAATAGAGTACAAATCATAAATAAACTAGAAGATAATACAATTATAAACACACTGGTACAAAAAATGGGACAAACGAAGGAGCATGTATTTAAGTACCTCAAGTCATGTGCAGGAAATGCACAGGACGATATACTTACGAAGAAACATGCCGTAACTGCAAACACAGTATGTACTGGAAGCTGCTATAGTGAACGCCGCGCCGCCAATTTCTTTCTATCTCAGATGTTGAATGCGACTAATTCCAAAAAAGTGACGCCGGGGTCTTCCTGGGATTCTATCTCAACAAATATTATATGGATTCTGTTTCTTGGGTGATAAACAGGGTGTCCAAATTACTGTAATTTAACCAAACTTACCTATATACGAAGTTGCACCCCTGAGGAGTTATTAGCCCCCAAAGTGGGCCCTAAATTTCCAAAAAAATTAATATCTCTGCAACACGTTATCGCAGAAGAACCAAATTTGGTACAAGATTTAGGTTTATTACTGGTCTTCTTTGACTATGATTTAAAGTTAATTAAATTAAATTGTTCAGAACTTTTTTATTCATTGACCGAATTGAAAAATAGTAATATTAATTCACAGCAGAATTTAATTTAATTTTTTTTTACTTTTGTTAAATTTTAAAAAACTTTATGGTAAGCCATATTAACTGACACAAGATTTTAACTTTTTCTAAATTCCTTGTACACAGACGAGATTGTTGCTTCGTTTATTTATGGTGGCATCAACTTTCTGAATTTTTACTTAAGTAAATCAATGTTATCGTCAAAATCGTTTGAATACACTTTTTGCATATGAAATATTCCAATGGCGACAAGTTGGGTGCCCGTGCAAGCCATATCGTCCGATCCACTTGTTCGGGAAATAAACGTCAAGCCAATTTCTCACTAGAAGTGTGAAATGTGCATTGATTTAAGATTCTCTTCCAAAAAGACATTGCAATGACATGGGACACCTCAAAATGGGTGGTAAAAATGGCAAATTACAAATATAAATGTACCTAAATAAAATATTGTGATGAAAGAATCTGTTTTCAATCAGTTTCTTACCCATTGTTAACCAAAAGTGGAAACGACGACCATCATCTCCGCAAGCAATTTATGATTAAACACTGGTTTGAATAGATAGATTTTGTTGTATGTATCATATTCTTTGAATATGATATCTGCTATCTATGTTTTCTAAGCTTTTCCTGAATGACATCTTTGGATTGTCTTGTACATAGTCCATAACTACAACAGTAGCAGCATCGTTATCATTGTATTCTTTTTTTATCTTTTTAATATTGTTTACATCGCCAGGGGTATCGAATTTTATAATTAGCTTGCGAACTTCTCTACGAGTTACAATTACACTTGAATACTTTTCATAAAAAATTTGTATTGCTTATCGATATTAAACATTACCGGTTCCATAACATTTCACAAGATTAATTCGTTGCTCCAATTAATAAAAATTATTCGGTGGGCAGTTAAAAAAAATTAATATGTTAACTTTGACATTGATAAGGAAATATCCATGGTAATTATATGGTATGTAAGATAGTTAAAAATTGCGGCGTTTTTTTATTTGCAGGATGTGGTTATTGTTATTTTCTGACTAAACCCTGTATTTAAGCATTTCTTTGAGTTATCGAACAACTTTGTTAAATACAACTTTTAACGAAAACAAAATTATAGGCACTTTGCTTAGGGAAAATTTCACATTTCGAAATGTTTTGGACGCCCAGTATGTTTTATTACATATTTGACTAAGTACTGCCCACGGCTTTCTAAGATAAGCAAAACTTTTTATCAATATTTCGAAAAATCAATAATAACAAAGTTTACAAGTGTGCGGTACCCCGTCCGGGGACGCACTGTATAATTATTACCTTTTAAGTTCAGGTTCTTAGAATTTACTCCAAAATTACTACTATTTTCAAATCAACTAGGTATTTTTTGAGAAAGTTATGAATCAATTTTTCGAAATAACTTTATAATAATGTATGTGTGAAGAAAGAAACATTCAGTATATATTCGAATGTGATTAATCCGTGCCTACTTATATCTGCCCCAAAGCAAGTTAAATTGTTCTCTGTAAATTTATGAGAAAATGTTGAATCATTATAAAATTTCCTGTTTGTTCTTAAAAGCTTGAGATGATTTTTTATACATAGTGTTGAATTTTATTAAAAAATATGGAAGAATAGACGTACACGTTTTTTTTTAATATCAAGAAGTGTTAGTAAGACATTAGCAATTCCAAAAAGATCGCAAACGGTACTAGGTAATGTTTTCTTCCAAAAAATACTCCATCTTGTATGTTGTTAGGCTTAGACATACTTATGATTCTCGTAATTATAAACCAGAAATCGATTAATAAATTTCTTGATTTCAAGTTGAACATTCTAGACTTCATATTCGTTAATTCTTAGAGCAAACTAATGTCAAATATATTCCGGTTTGGTACTAAAATTAGATGTTAATGAGATAATAGTTTGGCCACATTTTTAATTATAGATATCTGTAAAAAACTTAATCATTCAAATCCTCTAATAGGTTAGTGTACTCGATTTCGCGGTATATTTTTTTCAATTTCCTATAATAGGCCATTTAACCCAATAATTGACAAGGTATTTGACTCTGTTTGGCCCTGCAAATAATAAACATATTTAATATTGTTCTCGTGATTTGCTGTAAGGTCATTGTATTTCCGGTCATCTTGACCATCGGTCACGGATGTGCGGTGGAACTAATTTCGAATTTCACTTTTCAATAGTTAAAGGATGTACAAAAATTTTATAATGCCCGCATATGTTACGCAGTTCGTCTACATTTGTATGGGAAAATAGAGCTTTGGATTAGATCTGGTTTTATCTATGTTTCTATGTATATGATAATCGTGAATGACTATATTGATGTATTGTATTGTATGTATTGATTGTATTGATATTGTACATAATTAATTCGATTTTACTATGCGAGGATTAAGTGTTGCTGAAATGTGTCAATTTGATCAATGCACATCATGTTGTATAAATTTTTCTAAAATTTAAATGTGAATACTTAACACTAAATTTATACTTTTGCATTATGGCAATGCACTATTGAAAACGTACATTAAAACTGAAAAAAAAGCTCAGAGAAGAAACACAAAATAGAGATTAATTTTGATAAAAAGTAAAAGCAAAATGTCTTTAATGCAAAAGCAGTAAGCAATTCTAAATTAGTAACTGTAAAGACGGCTTTTTGAAATTTTATTTTCCTCGAGGCCATGGTAACGTCCATTTACTGTGACTGTACACTTGTTCTTGACGTGACATAAGATCTATTTTTCTTCTATGATTAATAACTTCAAAGACAGCTCTACTATGTAAATAAATCGATAAGAAAAAAGAATAGGAAAAGTTAATTGAACAAAGAACAAGAATAGGGAATAAATAGAGACGGACATTTAATAACTCGTGATGTGAAAATCACTGAAGTCAAGTACTTCGTGGGAAAAAAGAGGGCCGTTTATATGCGCAAGATTTTGTCCAGCATTTTAGAAAATCTAGACAATATCTCTTCACTGCACCAGTTACCTTTAGGGATAAGACACCTGACAATAAATACATTCAAAATAAGGAAAAAAAAAACATATTTTTACATCGTATATTTATCTTACGTTTCCTGTGTTTTGCATGCCAGTTGAACATACAAAAAATCGGGCGGTACTAACATAATCAAACCCCGCATAATGCTTTTAGGAAACTATTAANACGAGCCCCCTCATGCCTTATGTTTCCATTTGAAAAAAAAGTAGGGGTAGCTGGGGGTTAGGGGGTTGAAGAAAAATTAATTATTATATAACCGAAAGATGGGAAAAAATCAAAATCAGTTAACGTGTTTCGGCGTTTTAAAAAAAAATTCTCATTCAAAAGATATGAATTTTATTCCGTACTTTTGGCCATCCCTGTATATTTCTAATAATAAAGAAGTGTGTTAATAATAAGCACATAAAGCAAAGGAAAATAAGAAAAAATTCTGAAAAAATTAAATAGGACCGATCAATATTTAATCAAGCGAATTGTAGTGTCTGAAGAGCTTTAAATTAAAATTAATCGATAAAAGGCAAGTTATCGTGGAATGGAAGTCATAAAGTGTGTATAAGATGGTACCGGTGAATCTACAGCTAAAAAGAATACGTTTTGCATAGAAATGACCTTAATAAAATGTTCACCCCTTATTTTTATGAAAATTAATTCTAAAGAAAGTTTTGGATGCATTCAAATAAACATAAAAGAGTCCTTTTGGGACAAATTTGCTAAAAGTAAAGTGCTAGGGCTTTCAGCGTAATCCTGAATACTCAATCCATATGAAAACATACAGCATCCATTAAAATCTGGTGTTAGTCGTAATAAAACATATCTACTATCAAAATAAATGGTTTGCATTTGACAAACCCTACACCGTACTCATTAAGAGACAGGAGGAGACCGCCCGTGGAGATGTAATTAGCATCTTCACAGACGGATCAAAAAGGAAGGAGGGNATGCACAGGACGATATACTTACGAAGAAACATGCCGTAACTGCAAACACAGTATGTACTGGAAGCTGCTATAGTGAACGCCGCGCCGCCAATTTCTTTCTATCTCAGGTGTTGAATGCGGCTAATTCCAAAAAAGTGACGCCGGGGTCTTCCTGGGATTCTATCTCAACAAATATTATATGGATTCTGTTTCTTGGGTGATAAACAGGGTGTCCAAATTACTGTAATTTAACCAAACTTACCTATATACGAAGTTGCACCCCTGAGGAGTTATTAGCCCCCAAAGTGGGCCCTAAATTTCCAAAAAAATTAATATCTCTGCAACACGTTATCGCAGAAGAACCAAATTTGGTACAAGATTTAGGTTTATTACTGGTCTTCTTTGACTATGATTTAAAGTTAATTAAATTAAATTGTTCAGAACTTTTTTATTCATTGACCGAATTGAAAAATAGTAATATTAATTCACAGCAGAATTTAATTTAATTTTTTTTTACTATTGTTAAATTTTAAAAAACTTTATGGTAAGTCATATTAACTGACACAAGATTTTAACTTTTTCTAAATTCCTTGTACACAGACGAGATTGTTGCTTCGTTTATTTATGGTGGCATCAACTTTCTGAATTTTTACTTAAGTAAATCAATGTTATCGTCAAAATCGTTTGAATACACTTTTTGCATATGAAATATTCCAATGGCGACAAGTTGGGTGCCCGTGCAAGCCATATCGTCCGATCCACTTGTTCGGGAAATAAACGTCAAGCCAATTTCTCACTAGAAGTGTGAAATGTGCATTGATTTAAGATTCTCTTCCAAAAAGACATTGCAATGACATGGGACACCTCAAAATGGGTGGTAAAAATGGCAAATTACAAATATAAATGTACCTAAATAAAATATTGTGATGAAAGAATCTGTTTTCAATCAGTTTCTTACCCATTGTTAACCAAAAGTGGAAACGACGACCATCATCTCCGCAAGCAATTTATGATTAAACACTGGTTTGAATAGATAGATTTTGTTGTATGTATCATATTCTTTGAATATGATATCTGCTATCTATGTTTTCTAAGCTTTTCCTGAATGACATCTTTGGATTGTCTTGTACATAGTCCATAACTACAACAGTAGCAGCATCGTTATCATTGTATTCTTTTTTTATCTTTTTAATATTGTTTACATCGCCAGGGGTATCGAATTTTATAATTAGCTTGCGAACTTCTCTACGAGTTACAATTACACTTGAATACTTTTCATAAAAAATTTGTATTGCTTATCGATATTAAACATTACCGGTTCCATAACATTTCACAAGATTAATTCGTTGCTCCAATTAATAAAAATTATTCGGTGGGCAGTTAAAAAAAATTAATATGTTAACTTTGGCATTGGTAAGGAAATATCCATGGTAATTATATGGTATGTAAGATAGTTAAAAATTGCGGCGTTTTTTTATTTGCAGGATGTGGTTATTGTTATTTTCTGACTAAACCCTGTATTTAAGCATTTCTTTGAGTTATCGAACAACTTTGTTAAATACAGCTTTTAACGAAAACAAAATTATAGGCACTTTGCTTAGGGAAAATTTCACATTTCGAAATGTTTTGGACGCCCAGTATGTTTTATTACATATTTGACTAAGTACTGCCCACGGCTTTCTAAGATAAGCAAAACTTTTTATCAATATTTCGAAAAATCAATAATAACAAAGTTTACAAGTGTGCGGTACCCCGTCCGGGGACGCACTGTATAATTATTACCTTTTAAGTTCAGGTTCTTAGAATTTACTCCAAAATTACTACTATTTTCAAATCAACTAGGTATTTTTTGAGAAAGTTATGAATCAATTTTTCGAAATAACTTTATAATAATGTATGTGTGAAGAAAGAAACATTCAGTATATATTCGAATGTGATTAATCCGTGCCTACTTATATCTGCCCCAAAGCAAGTTAAATTGTTCTCTGTAAATTTATGAGAAAATGTTGAATCATTATAAAATTTCCTGTTTGTTCTTAAAAGCTTGAGATGATTTTTTATACATAGTGTTGAATTTGATTAAAAAATATGGAAGAATAGACGTACACGTTTTTTTTTAATATCAAGAAGTGTTAGTAAGACATTAGCAATTCTAAAAAGATCGCAAACGGTACTAGGTAATGTTTTCTTCCAAAAAATACTCCATCTTGTATGTTGTTAGGCTTAGACATACTTATGATTCTCGTAATTATAAACCAGAAATCGATTAATAAATTTCTTGATTTCAAGTTGAACATTCTAGACTTCATATTCGTTAATTCTTAGAGCAAACTAATGTCAAATATATTCCGGTTTGGTACTAAAATTAGATGTTAATGAGATAATAGTTTGGCCACATTTTTAATTATAGATATCTGTAAAAAACTTAATCATTCAAATCCTCTAATAGGTTAGTGTACTCGATTTCGCGGTATATTTTTTTCAATTTCCTACAATAGGCCATTTAACCCAATAATTGACAAGGTATTTGACTCTGTTTGGCCCTGCAAATAATAAACATATTTAATATTGTTCTCGTGATTTGCTGTAAGGTCATTGTATTTCCGGTCATCTTGACCATCGGTCACGGATGTGCGGTGGAACTAATTTCGAATTTCACTTTTCAATAGTTAAAGGATGTACAAAAATTTTATAATGCCCGCATATGTTACGCAGTTCGTCTACATTTGTATGGGAAAATAGAGCTTTGGATTAGATCTGGTTTTATCTATGTTTCTATGTATATGATAATCGTGAATGACTATATTGATGTATTGTATTGTATGTATTGATTGTATTGATATTGTACATAATTAATTCGATTTTACTATGCGAGGATTAAGTGTTGCTGAAATGTGTCAATTTGATCAATGCACATCATGTTGTATAAATTTTTCTAAAATTTAAATGTGAATACTTAACACTTTAAATTTATACTTTTGCATTATGGCAATGCACTATTGAAAACGTACATTAAAACTGAAAAAAAAGCTCAGAGAAGAAACACAAAATAGAGATTAATTTTGATAAAAAGTAAAAGCAAAATGTATTTAATGCAAAAGCAGTAAGCAATTCTAAATTAGTAACTGTAAAGACGGCTTTTTGAAATTTTATTTTCCTCGAGGCCATGGTAACGTCCATTTACTGTGACTGTACACTTGTTCTTATTTTACAATGACATAAGATCTATTTTTCTTCTATGATTAATAACTTCAAAGACAGCTCTACTATGTAAATAACTCAATAAGAAAAAGGAATAGGAAAAGTTAATTGAACAAAGAACAAGAATAGGGAATAAATAGAGACGGACATTTAATAACTTGTGATGTGAGAATCACTGAAGTCAAGTACTTCGTGGGAAAATTTTAAATTGTACCATAAATTGCAAAGAGGTACTATCGTAGTTTTTAAAACCGAATTGTACGAATTCAGTACAATAGTGCTTAAGGGGGCCGTCTATATGCGCAAGATTTTGTCCAGCATTTTAGAAAATCTAGACAATATCTCTTCACTGCACCAGTTACCTTTAGGGATAAGACACCTGACAATACATTCAAAATAAGGAAAAAAAAAACATATTTTTACATCGTATATTTATCTTACGTTTCCTGTGTTTTGCATGCCAGTTGAACATACAAAAAATCGGGCGGTACCAACATAATCATAATGCTTTTAGGAAACTATTAACACATTATTGAGTATCTTTGCAAATTTGCTGGACAAAACAGGAAAGGTATATTTTCTGATGTTTACATGTTCTCCGTGATCTTTTAATACTCTAGAGTTACGCTTCGTCACTTCCTGGATGGATCTACTTGTTCTATCACTATCTTATTAAAAGTGCGATTTCTTGTCTGTAAAACGCTAGTCTTAAGAACATTCCTGCAACAGGCGTAACAAAATTTAAATACCTAATTAATTTGTTGCATTAAAGAAATTAATTTTTTTACCATTGTTGGTTGTTGTCAGTTATAGACTGCAGTGTATAACTGACTACATAGATTTGTAAATCTGTTTTCGGTTTTAAAAGGTATTATATTTTCATGCAAGTTGCTTATTAAATACTAACAAGGAATTCCGCAAATAATTTGCTAAAAAAATGTACTCTTGCCCGAATTTCAATTTAAGAGAAGTTTGTCATTTTATAGTGTAATAGCACATAAATCATGTTTTGTAAACACCGTCGTTATAATAAAGTTGTAGGTATCATGTATATCATTCAAGTGTAAGAAGACCAATTTTAAATAAATATATTACTTTTCCTATAGTGACACAATAGTACCTACATGAGTATTTTGAACGAGTCGCAAATCCCTAATCAATCTATTGACACAAAATTATTGTAAATGTCCTGCAGTTACTGCATAAATATCTTTGTTTTTGGGGAATATTATATTCGCATAGCCTTAATGAAATTAAAATGTGTCGTTATGAACTAAAACACACTTCTTTGTGCCCTGTATGTATTTCAATACCAAAATTGTTCAAATCGAATAATCAATAATAGAGTTAATAATAGGTTTTAATAGACCACACTGTATACGTTTACATATGTATATTTATGGAACTTTTTTTTTTCAGTTAAATCCAGCCCAATTGAAGGAACTTCTAACGCCGGCAGAATGGATATCTATGTTAGGAAATTTAAATTCAGGTAAGGATTGCCTAAATTTTATTCGGTAAGTGTAAAAATACATATTCAAAATGAAGTTTATGTTTAAGCTCCAGCAAAATGCTAGACAAACCCAGTTTTTTAACTTAAGTGGTTTTATTTTCTTATGGAGGGTACTATAAAATACTTGGAAAACATAAGGTTCCATGGCTTAAAAGTAAATTTAGACCCACTTATCTACAACTAAAATTTACATCTACTGAGATACATTTCCCTCAGTGTTATGCCACAAAACAATATTTTTCATATAATTTTAAGCTAAGACCTTGAGATCTTGTTCCCTAAAATGTTTCCCAAGGTAACTACAACGGTTTTTAAGATATGAAATATTCTACATCTTTAAGGAAAATATTTAAACAGCCGCAGTACCTACCGTTAGAAATATTTTAGAAACTATGTTCACATTTTTTTTTTATTTTTAGGCAGGAGTCTGTTTAGAAAATAACCGAACTTTTTAACCGAATTACGCGTTAATGGAGATCATAACTGGGTTTACGACTACGACATTGAGACAAAAGTTCAATTATGACAATGGATTGGCAAAGGATCTCCATGCCCTAAGAAAACATGTCAGTCTCGATCCAATGTCAAAGTGATGCTCACTGTTTTTCTCGACTTACTTGAAAAAATTCGCAAAAAAGAGACCAGAGTTGTGGTGAGAGAGCTCATGATCACGACAATGCATCCGCACACTAAGCTGTCTGACAGATTACTGTCGTCCCTAACCTTCTTTACTCGCCAGATTTGACTCCAAGCGAATTTTTCTTATTACCAAGATTAAAATTAGTGCTGAAAGGACGCCGATTTCAGACTATCGATGACATCAAGGCAAATTCGTCACAGACTTTAATGGCCATTTCAAATGAAGCTGTCCAGCTGCTTTGCGAAATGGAAACACCGCTGGGAAAAGTGTGTGCACAGGAGAGGGAACAATAATGTATAAAATTAATAATAAAGTTTAAAAAATAAAGTTCTGTTATTTTCTGAACAGACTTCGTATACAAGGTGTAGCTTTAAAAGGTGTCACTATTTTAGGGTTAATAGTACATGTTCTTCTAAATACCTTTTTTTTTAACCAAATCGTCGAGTCGAGTTATAATTAGTTTTTTTTTTTAATGTACTGTAATACTTGTGTACGCTGCCACTGTAATCATGTATTACAAATATATGGATTGTAGGCAACCTACAATACATGTGAAGGGAGATAGTGCCGATAAACGGTGACGAAGCGAAGGGTGTCTGTTGTTGTTCCGCATTTGGAGCAGTGGCGGCTCGTGACATTGAGAATAGGTTAAACATATTCATTGATTAACTAAAAAGAAAAAAAGCGCCAGACTCCCGACTTTACACCCACAATAATTAGACATGGCATATAGAAAACTTTTTTTAAATTAACACTTCCACACAATCACTTATACTCCGAAGACCATTCGTTCCGAAACTTTCGAACGTACACATTGTCTTTTGACTTCCACTTTTTTCCATATCGAGAGAATAAGGTACATGTCTCTAGCAATTTAAAAAATCCTTTTTCTCCTCAATTTTCCATTTGAAAAATGGTGTTTCCAATAAAATACATACTGGATCATACATAGGAAACATTTCTACAATTATTATACAAAACGAATATTAACAAAGAACCGTTATAATCGCGCACTGGGCGACGCATATCGTACAAACTGTTTAAAGGCAGGCGATAGGCGTCAGGCGACGACAAGGCTGCTTTAATTCCCGCGTCACTCGTTTCTCCATGCCGTAGTTTACTTCCGTGTTAGCCGCCTCGTTGCCATGACAACCGCCGTAAAGAACGCTACGAAGGGAAGCGGAATACAGACTGATTTCGATCCGCGTCACTTGCTTATGCTATACGTTGTATGGTACGAGGTTGATGTTTGCGCTCAACGAAGGCAATGTTTTTTTAGAAGGCGTTTACCGCGCAACTATTTTGTTTATTTCTGCATATTAAACAAACAAACACAATACATTTTCAATATAGAATTATACCTAAATTATAAAATTTATATAAAATTAAAAATAGTTTTAAATTGCACAACCAAACGGAAACTTTACGTGAAGCGGTGCGTCACTTGCGTCACCTGGCGCACCGCCACAGTATACAGGTTTGGAAAGTCCCCATGGTACATCGACCGTTACGTGAGAGCGATAAAGTACCTGTAAGGCATAGAAATCCGTGCGATAGACAAGGATGGTTACATTGAAGACCTTTCATAATCTGAATAGTCACTCCCACTTCAAACCCGAAGCGGGCGGTGACTATTCAGATTATGAAAAGTCTTCACTTCTTTACTTTACTTTGTCGCTTTCATGTAAAGGCAGATGGATCATGTGGATTTTCCAGCCCTGTATACATTTAAAAAGCCACATGCAAAATGGCAGACAAAAAAAATGATGTCCAAAAGAGCTAATAGTACTTTGAACCGATGATGCCCAAAAGAGCTAATAGTACTTTGAACCGCTGAATTCAAATCTAATGTCAGATTCTCGGATCAGTTCATGTTTTGACCGTAACATAAACTCCTCAAGAAAGCGGATTTGAGTAGTCAGTGATTGGAAAAACATTCGATTTCCTAAACTTATTGGGCCATATTTTAAGGCCCTTCATTTTATACAGCGACAAGATTAAATTTGGTCAGTATGTTTTAAGAAATTTACAAATCTTTTAAAAATGTATCTAGTAATTTCTTGTTTTATCGTATTCTTATCTTTATGAAATTTCACAAACATTTTAAAGATGTACCTAGTTTAAAATTATTATCAAATATGCATGCGTAACAACTTTTATCGTGTTCAAGGAAAATATCATGGTCATATCATAAATATACATACTTTTTGTTTGATTACGAGGAATGAGTCATTTCAGGTTATTTTTTTCCTTCAAGTTAGCTTTTAATTGGCTATTTATTTGCTTTTTGGTTTGTTAGTGTAATTAATCCATAATTTGTTGTTTCCAAAAGCCAATAAATAAGGAAAAACAAATTGTAGCTTTAAAAAGTGGGCAAAATGTCCCGTTCGTTGGTATAAAAAAATTTCACATAATGAAAATAATTTCTTGAAAATTAATTCAGTTTTAAAATCGAATGAGGTTTAATGAATACTTACAATTAGCCTAAAATTATTAACATTGACAATAAAAAGCGCCTTAAACCGAAATCATTACTAAAATTACCGAATTATTTCAAAAGAAATCAACACATTATCATATTTTTGCGTCCAGAATATCTTTAACGAATATGTTTAGATGGTACCATCTAAACTTGTTTCTCCATACGAAATGATAGGACTCTGAAAAGCAGTTAGATAAGCTGATAAAAATATAGTAAATAAGGTACTTAGGATGTCATATGAATAATAATGCGCCGACGTCGACAACGTACTACTCGGATTTTTATTCTTTACATCCGTGGTGCCTTCAACGTTTAGTGTCCTACAATTTTGTTATTTAATATGAAAATTTTATTACGTACAGCTGGTATAACATTTTTTGTTTAACATTAACACATATAACTTTTAATTTGTATCATTGAATTGATTTATTTCCATGGTGTTATTTCTTATTTAATGTATCCAACGACTTTTATTAACACTGCCTTTGTTAAACTGGTTTAAAAGTATTGCCCATTGGTTTTACGAGCTATTATCTCTAGATTTTTTTTCTACAAACAGACATTTTGTTCGTTAAACACGAATATGTCGTGACAGAATTAAACTGTCAAAGTAAGTAAAATGTTAATTACCCCTACACTTTCTTCCGATTAGAATACAATGAAGAATATTAATGAAGAAAGTTGCCCGTCCGGCATTTTACCACAATAATAGGAAAATAAAAGATCATATATGTTCCGCTCTATTGATGCACAGAGAAAGACGACTCTCCTTGTTGTCATGAATATTAACGGGTTTTGTAGGAGAAAAGCCATACCCATAGTACGTACATATCTCATTCCACAAAAAAATATATTTTTTTTAATAGGGGGTACTTTTTGATAAAAATGTCGATTGGTAAAATTTACCTTAGTAAAAGTTGCCAAGAAGTTGCAAAAAAAACATGTTTTTAATAACACTCCATTGTTCGAGTATCTACTACTATTCTTATTTAATTCAGTAATACTACTTGGTGTCAACTGTTACTTTTTAATGATGTGTGCACGAAAATGAACGTGTACAATTTATTTACATTATGAATTAGTTGAGTACATTGGCAATGATAAGAAAATTATTCGTTCTCTGCACATCTAAGTTCTTAAATGCATTAATATCTGATTGGTACTCGATTTATTTATGTAGATAATACATACTCGTTTTGGTACAGTTTAATATAAAAAGTGGTCCTTTAGTTGTAAATAGTACTTGTAAAAACAATTTTGAAGTTGCATTTTGTTGAAATCTATTAAATATTTGTTTTTTTTTTTGGAATTAGGGCACCCTGTATATTTTTACATACTTGGACATAACGTTTTCTTAAACTAATTGCAGCTTGATAAATACAGGGATGGCGAGAAGTACGGAATAAAATTCATATCTTTTGAATGAGTAAATTTTTTTTTAAACGCCAAAACACGTTAACTGATTTTGATTTTTTCCCATATTTCGGTTATATAACAATTTTCCTTCAACTCCCTAACCACCAACTACCCCTACATTTTTTTTCAAATGGAAACATAAGGCATTAGGGGGCTCGCTGAAAAGTTTATAGAAAACCGAATCCAGCCATGCCAAATAAACAAGTTTTATTTTTTTCAATAGCAAGGTTTTTAGGGTTGTATAAAACACCTACTTAACAAGTGAAACAAAATTTAATTATCTTCAGTGTTATCCTCCATGAATTTGCACAGAATAAAATAAAGAATTTGAAACTGTACAGGGTGATTCACTATATTTTGACCCCCCCTTTAACTTTTTTGTTTTAAGAGTTACAAAAAAAATGTTAAATACAAATATTGCACGATTTTTTATGAAGTTTTCGAAAATGATAGTAGAAAAACAAATGAAGTTCAAACAAAATGGCCGCGGATGTTAACTTTGTTAATTAAAATGGAACACCCTATATATTTTTACATATTTGGATAGAACGTTCTTTGTCGAGCATAGTCATATGGGGTTTGTTGGGTCCATCTCTAATAATAGGCGAGATAATATTAAAAAACGAAATGATGTTTTTTTATTAAGAAAATAAGACATCTTGTAATTGTTAGACCTCTTTCAGGCATTTCTGCCTTTTTTCCAATTACGTAAGGATTTAGATTTAGTTGTAATATATTTTGACATATCGGACATTGATATAGTCCAAAATGCGTATAGGTATTTTAAGTAAATCTCACGAATTAGACCGTGTGAGGCCTATTACTCATGGACAATGTTATAGGTCGTGATAGTGACAGGTAGTAATGTCATGATAACATTGTTATTGTTTGACAGTTTGTATTAGTATTTAATTAAAATGGGTTACACAGAAGTAGAAAATTGAAATATTAGT
>NW_019416562.1:253287-278528 GCF_000390285.2 Anoplophora glabripennis
TATGCGATTCGCATGTCCAGTGTGGATTTTCCTGGGACCAAAAGCGATAGTTGTGCCTGTTAACCACTCCATTTAAATAAAACGTAGCTTCATCCGAAAAAAGTACGTCTCGTTGAAAACCATTATTGTCGTCACACCGTCTCATCATTTCTTCACAAAATTGTAATCGCCTATCATAATCGTCTTCCAAAAGCTCTTGGACAAGACATACCTTATAGGGGTGGTATTTCTCTTGTTTCAGAAACATTCGAATTGCAGTTCGAGAAGCATCGTGATTGCGGGCCAATGAAACAGTTGAAGTATGAGGATTTTCAACAAGTTCTAATGCAATGTCTAATTTCTTTTCTGCATTCAAAACACGTGCCCGTCCAGTTTTGGACAAAGTCTGTACTGTACCGTGTTCCTCAAATTTGTGAAATATTTTACTAACTGTCCCTGCGAGATTTGGTTTTCGGGTTATTTCGCATTAAATAAATCGCGCACTTCAGCCTGACTTCTTATTTTGTCTCCACATCCAAGCAATATCAAGATTTCGATGCGTTGCGTTTCCGACAATACCATTGCAATTCAGTAAATAAATTGATTTTGACACAATAGTAACGTTTCGAACTCTAATGTACAACTAAAGCGAAAAATTAACCAGAAAACCTGGCAAGTAAGAGGTGCTAAAAAAAATTGGGATCCATGGGTACTGCAACCCCCTCCCCTCCGTTCGCTCTTTGATATTTTAAACCAAAATTACACAAAAAGTGTGCCGACTTAAGATCAAAATATGTGATAAATTTCAAATAAATATCTCTACAATCACCGGAGTTATCAATAAAAATCATTTTTTAAATTTTAATTTTGACACCCTGTATTTTGAAGCAAGGGCTGCAAAATGAAACGGGACATAAGAAAAGTCCCATTATTTTAGTCCAATATGTGGTTAACGGGGGAGACCGACCGCGAAGATGTAATCAACGTCTTCACAGATGGATCAAAAAGGAAGGAAGGTGCAGGATGTGGAATTTATTCTAGATCCTTGCATATCCGATACCAGTGGGCAATTGATTGGCATGGTACCATCAGAATCTACACAGATAGTAAACAAGCATTACTGATCTTACGTAATCATAAGATAGTGACTAAGTCAGTATGGGAATGCAACCAGGCACTGATCGTGGCCTCATTTTCCAACAGCATATTTGTGCGGTGCAATTACAATAAAGAAGCTGACAAGTTAGCCAAGAGTGCATCGAATCTCAATATTTTTTGACCAGGTCCTTCCAGTGTGATTCCGCTTTCAGCACTTATTGGAATTATTAAAGAAAACACCCACAAAGAGTGTATGAAACGGTGGATTGATACAAATAGCTGTCAATTTGTTAAGGAGTTCTTAAAATACCCCAGCAAGGATACAGCCAAAAAATACCTAGCCATGTCTAAGTCAAATCTTCACCTAATGACAGGTATTCAAACTGGACACTGCTGGCTAAGGAAGCACCTTCACAACATGAGGAAGTGTGAAACACCTCTTTGTAGGGGTTGTGAACAGGAAGAAACAGTACTACATGTACTATGCGAATGCACTGCCGTCTCGTCAACAAGAGAGTCCATGTTGGGAGAACGCTGGACTTCAATGGCCTATATTAGAGAGACCCCCCTAAGCAACGTCACCACCTTTTTTACTGTAATAGGCTGGTTGGCGGCTCATGTGGATTGATCTCTCTAATGGGAGGATTTACAAGGGGCCCAATGGGGCCTAAGTGCTGTAGCTTTGCTACCCTCCCCACAATTCCAGATTCCAGATTCCAGAAAGTAAATGAAATAAACCCCTGAGTTTGAAAACCGATATTAGGAAAACGTAGGGGCAAAGAATACAACATTGATATCTCTCACTTTAACTCGTCGTAATTTTTTTTTAATTCATAAAAAAATTCCAAATTTTTACTGACGATAACTCGAACTATTGTCTTTAGTACTTTTATTTTTAAGCAAAATAGAAGGGAGTGCTTTCTCCGTAAATATTGCATTCTTAAAAAAAAGAATAAAACTGACTCAAGTAGTAAATAACAATTTGAAAAAAATTGTTAAAATAATACAAATATAAAGGCTATACTGTATACCCTGCATCGGACCGTGAACGTAATTGACCATTCCGATACTGTTTTAAGAATATCATATTTATAACTGTATTATTTTAACAAATTTTTGCAGATTGTTGTTTACAGTTATTTACTACCTATGTCAATTTTTTTCTTTTTTAAAGAACGCAATATTTACGGAGACAGCACTCCCTCCTGTTTTGCTTAAAAATAAAAGACAATAGTTCGTCAGTAAAAATTTGGAATTTTTTTATCAATTAACAACAAAAAAATTTCGAGTTAAAGTGAGAGTATCAATTGTGTAGGCAGAAAACCGTGATTTTTTAAACATTTTCATTAATAACTAAAAAAAGGGAAAACGAAACTGACTGAAATTTTAGCACACAATAGAGTAATAGTGAGGCTATAATGGTCCAAATTTCAATTTTTTTTGCCCCTACGTTTTCTTAATATGGGTTTCCAAACTTAGGGGTCTATTTCATTTATTTCGATAGTAAATGCTAGTGTACTGGATCTGATTCTTAGTGAAGTTAATAAAGTGTGTGAATAGCGAGGAAAAGTGTGATTCACTCATTAAAAGTGTTGAACGTTCGTACAATCATATTTTGAATACTACTGAGATATTTATTATTAACATGGGTGATAATACTGATAGTGGAATTGAATTATATTTGTTCTATATTTATAATACCTTTCAATCATGATTTTTTTTTAAATAAATTAATGTATAATGCATTATTATCAGTGTTTATTTTATTATTTGCCTTTAAAATAAGCTTATCTTTTTAATTATAGACAATTATTTTAATTATAGTAAAGTAAGTTAGCGTTTTAACATTAAGGGAACTCGGAATCCTGACTAACTTGTTGCCATAATTTTGGTTGCTATAACTTTCTCTGTTAATATTCTTGGTAATCACATATGGCCTATGTTTATATTAGTTAGACCAGGAGGTCCTGCATGGAGTATAGGATATAGTCTAATAAATAAAAAGGTCGCCAAATATCAGTTTGAACATTTATGGTTTACTTACTTTTACTTACTACTGCTTACTTTCCCACAAAAACAATTTATTATTATTATTACAACTGTCTTGGATATTATTTGCTGAGGTTAATTCTACTTTCAACAGGGTTTTTTAAATTGCCCATATTTCTTTTTGGAATTCCACCCACGTACATTAGTTTTCATCTCCTTAATTAATTATTATTAGTCGCAAATGCTATTCAAGGAGAAAATGATATAGTCAAATCTTGGTCTCCTCTATAGGTATAGATATAAAAAGTTTTGCAGTCATAGTACCTACTGAATCTCGTTTAAAATAATGAAAGTGTAAACAACACCCTAAAGCAAGGCAAAAGGAAGTAAAATTAAACATTCCATTTTATTTATGTATTTAACTGAAGCATCAAAAAGCATTAGCAAAGCCATTGCTTTCCAAGAATTTCGTGATCACCGCACAGTAAGTAAACATAAATGTTATTGTTCTTCGGTTGCTTGATTACTACATCGCAAAAAATATTTTGTTTATTAATATCGAATATAAAGCAGTATTTTTCTCATTAATTACTACCAGATGGGTTGCAAATAGGTCGAAAACTGCAATTAATATGTTTAAGTCTGCATAGTTTAAAAAAGGGGACAGACAAAGTCGCACGATATTTGTGTTAAAAAAAGTAGGCGATCGTTATCCTCTAATCATCGGGCCTTTAAACAACTTTATGCTCTTGATTTCGCAACAAAAAGCGTAAATTTGAATATGAACGGCCGACGCTGTCCCGCCAAGTTCAGCGAACGGGTCCTCCGGAAACTGCGCGTGGTATCATGGAGATCTGTACTTCCGATTCCGCACGTCGCGGGCCGTCCTGTTTTCCAACGAACTTCAGGTCACGGACGTTGAGTTTTTAGGAATCTCAATTGGGTTGACATTGAGTAATATAAATAAAAAGGAGGTTATCCAATTACTATAAGGTATATTGTAACTTTTTTAACTGTGTATGAATAAAAATCGAAGCAAAACCAAATAAAAAAAGATAATACTTCGAGGAAAAGAGAAGGAAAATCATTTAATACTTCTCGGAAATAAATACAATCAATTGCATATGAATAAAATCAAGTATTTACTTTTTATTTTAAGTAAATGCATCTTCAACATTTCGGAGATAGCTCTGCAGCAGACTCTAGTCGTATACCAAAATTCAAGTGATACGACTGTATATTAACTATTACGAATTATGACAGCTTTTATGCCAATACCTGCAAGAAAAATAATATTTTTAAAGAACGAAAGAAGACAAATCCAGAATAGCGGAAATATAAAGGGTGATTCACAACTCAATGGACATAGAGCAGGTGCACGTAGAGGAGACCAAAATAACTTGATTTTTCATATAATTTTTTTTCTCATACCTACGGTTGCAGAGAGATATTGGCCTCAGGAAATGTCTTTAAAAAATGAAAAAAACTCGGTATTTCAACATTGCCTTAATACACAACAACCAAAGGACTCCGCAATAATCTTATGGAAATTGGGTTTCTGTCAAATTGTCTGAATTTTTGATATGTTGTAGATTTTGTCATCCTGAACAANTTAATAACACTCCATTGTTCGAGTATCTACTACTATTCTTATTTAATTCAGTAAGTAATACTACTTGGTGTCAACTGTTACTTTTTAATGATGTGTGCACGAAAATGAACGTGTACAATTTATTTACACTATGAATTAGTTGAGTACATTGGCAATGATAAGAAAATTATTCGTTCTCTGCACATCTAAGTTCTTAATTGCATTAATATCTGATTGGTACTCGATTTATTTATGTAGATAATACATACTCGTTTTGGTACAGTTTAATAAAAAAAGTGGTCCTTTAGTTGTAAATAGTACTTGTAAAAACAATTGAAGTTGCATTTTAGTGAAATCTATTAAATATTAGTTTTTTTTTTGGAATTAGGGCACCCTGTATATTTTTACATACTTGGACATAACGTTTTCTTAAACTAATTGCAGCTTGATAGATACAGGGATGGCCAGAAGTACGGAATAAAATTCATATCTTTTGAATGAGTAAATTTTTTTTTAAACGCCGAAACACGTTAACTGATTTTGATTTTTTCCCATCTTTCGGTTATATAATAATTCATTTTTCTTCAACCCCCTAACCCCCAGCTACCCCTACTTTTTTTTTCAAATGGAAACATAAGGCATTAGGGGGCTCGCTGAAAAGTTTATAGAAAACCGAATCCAGCCATGCCAAATAAACTAGTTTTATTTTTTCAATAGCAAGGTTTTTAGGGTTGTATAAAACACCTACTTAACAAGTGAAACAAAATTTAATTATCTTCAGTGTTATCCTTCATGAATTTGCACAGAATAAAATAAAGAATTTGAAACTGTACAGGGTGATTCACTATATTTTGATCCCCCTTTAACTTTTTTGTTTTAAGAGTTATAAAAAAATGTTAAATACAAATATTGCACGATTTTTTATATGGAGTTTTCGAAAATGATAGTAGAAAAACAAATGAAGTTCAAACAAAATGGCCGCGGATGTTAACTTTGTTAATTAAAATGGAACACCCTATATATTTTTACATATTTGGATAGAACGTTCCTTGTCGAGCATAGTCATATGGGGTTTGTTGGGTCCATCTCTAATAATAGGCGAGATAATATTAAAAAACGAAATGATGTTTTTTTATTAAGAAAATAAGACATCTTGTAATTGTTAGACCTCTTTCNAATTATGACAGTTTTTATGCCAATACCTGCAAGAAAAATAATATTTTTAAAGAACGAAAGAAGACAAATCCAGAATAGCGGAAATATAAAGGGTGATTCACAACTCAATGGACATAGAGCAGGTGCACGTAGAGGAGACCAAAATAACTTGATTTTTCATATAATTTTTTTTCTCATACCTACGGTTGCAGAGAGATATTGGCCTCAGGAAATGTCTTTAAAAAATGAAAAAAACTCGGTATTTCAACATTGCCTTAATACACAACAACCAAATTTTGTAAATATATTTATTTTATTGACATCGTTAACTGGTACTGGTCACTTGAAGTGTCTCAGAAGTGGTGGTTTAGTGGTGGGTCACCCTTAAAATTTTATGAATTTTTTCAACCCTAACTTAATTTACAATTAAGGCTTAATAGCAAATTCAATTTTACACTTTTTTATTCTTGTCGAGAAATCGTTCGTTTTTGAGAAAATTGCGATTTTGTGATAGGGATCAAAACTGATTAATGTTGGGTTTTTTCACATTGTGATAAATGTATCTTCCAGTTAAATCTATGTCTGTCTCATAAAACACATATGCATAAGAAAGCAACAGACTTAGATTTAATTGACAGATAAATTTACCCGACAGTGAAGAAACTGGCCCTAATCGAACAAAAATATGTGGTTTTATAATAATTACGGGTAGGCTATGCTACTACTGCTTTAAGGTCCACTTTTATAACCTAGGTTTAAACCCGAACTGAAGTTTAACTTTTAGATTTGACAGATAAACAGACAGAATGTTATGTCAAATCTGCAAGTTAAACTTCAGTTCGAGTTTAAACCTAGGTTACAAAAGTGGGCCTTAGCGTCCAGTACTTAACTTGACATACATGCAGTAAATAAAATTGGTGCCAAGGTACTCTAGATCTAGACCAGGAATTTTTTGGAACAACTTTTAATAATAGGCCGTGATTAAATCTGTCGGTATTCAGTTTAAATTGGTTTAATCGGTTTTGACTCCTATCACAAAATCGCAATTTTCTCAATAACGAACGATTTCTCGAAAAATTGACAGGAATAAAAAAATGTAAAATTGAATTTGCTATTAAACTGGCAGGCCTTAATTATAAATTAAGTTAGGGTTGAAAAAATTAATGAAATTTTAAGGGTGACCCACTCCTCTAAATCACCCCTTCTTAAGGTGCCCGCCAGCTAACGACGTCAATAAAATAAATATATTTACAAAATTTGGTTCTTCTGTATTAAGGCATTGCTGGAATACCGAGTTTTTTCGAATTTTCTAAGACATTTTCTAAGGCCAATATCTGTGCAACCGTAGGTATGAGAAAAAAATGCATATGAAAAATCAACTTGTTTTGGTGTTCTCTACACGCACCTGTTCTATATCCATTGAGTTGTGAATCACCCTGTAG
Organism: Anoplophora glabripennis; assembly: GCF_000390285.2. NCBI lineage: Eukaryota > Metazoa > Arthropoda > Insecta > Coleoptera > Cerambycidae > Anoplophora > Anoplophora glabripennis. The sequence continues at coordinate 260,542 of NW_019416562.1, forward strand.
AATGAATAGTATCTCACTTTTTAGAAGATAATACAAGCACCAGAAGTGAAGCTCGCTACAAAAGAAAGTATAAATAAATAAAAGATAAGTTGGTCTTAACAAAACATAAAAATTTTATTCAATTATGAATGCCTATATACTAACGATGACAGTTTATTTGAGAATTGAATGTACTGTTTGAATACGTAGGTGAAGTAGGTGCTGGAGTAACACTTTCCAATGTGCATATGTAAAACATTTGAAACAAAAGGTATACATTTTTGCTGCTTTTATGATTTATTAAAGTAAATATATTTTTTCTCTTCAGAAGAATTTATATTTGCTGTGTGCACAGGTCTGTGACATTCTGGTTCATTATTTGAAGTAACTGACTTGTGACCTTTCCGTCTTCATTGTTAGGAATGACTTGTTTTTAAATTCCAGGGAATTCTATTCCTTCACCTCTATTGAAATTATCTGCCTTGAAGGTCACAAGACCAGTAACTTGTGAACCAGAAAACCATGGACCTATCGACTATATAAATAGGTACCATCCAGAAGACTTGATCTCTAATTTACAGAGTTTCTTCTGACGAAGAGAGCGATATGTCTCTCGAAACATCAACAATTGATAAGTTACACGAAACCTAAATAGAACATTTTCTTCTTGGAAGTTAAGAAGTTGCTCCAAAGTAATAACAGTTCATTACTCATAAGAAATAAAGGTTGTGCTTTTGCTCTGATCTTTTACCAGGAGTGGATGCTCTTACTATCTAGCAAATACTTTGAGCAAGTGTTCCGTTTTTATTCATATAAGCCATTGGCACGCCCAATAATCGGCATGCCAATGACAGTAATCCAACTCACGTGACATGAGTCTAAGAAAAATGTATTTTAAGCTTGGAATTGCGTTCATAAAATGCCAATGTAAAGTATGAAATAAAATTACTTAAATTCTTATCTATACTTTTTTACTATGATATCATATCCTTATTTTAATGTTATTCATATGTAGGGCTGTCAGAGAGAGCCGCAATTCAGTGGCATGCCAAGCAGGTCAAACGAGACACGAGTGAGCGGTTGCCTCAGAATGCCATACACGTTCACGTTAATATACAGTTGCCTTTGTTATCGTGAGGATGTTGCGTAATTAATTCCTATCCGTTGGTGTGTATAGTGGTGTTGCTTTTTTTAATTATAATAATGCGTACGCCTATGTCCAGCAGCTCACAATCAGTTCTGCTACTTCTTCTACTCATTTGCTACAAATTAAATTATCAGGTACAAGAAAATTAATTTTTATTAATCCTTCTTTGGTTACAAAGATATGTAAATGATTGTGACTATTACGAGATTATGTTCCCCTCACATTAAAATTTCTTACGCATATGAGTAGAAATAGCTAAACAATTTCAAGGAAATAAATAATGCTAATTTGTGAACTGAATAACAAAGACCTATGAAGTGCACGTATCTTAAGAAGAACTTGTTTGTTATCGTTAACTATTTGGGGAATAACTAAATAACTTTCTCCGATTATCTCCGAATTTCTATATGACTGATTATGTAAGCGCTGCATTAATTAAAAAAATAAACGTAAACATGGTGAGATATGAAAAATTGATCTGTACAAATTTTTAACGGTAGGTACGTGATAAAATATTATATATGCAACAACCATTTCCCGAATTATTCAAAATTTTATTCTTTTTGTTAGGTATAGTGATTTTGATTGATTCGTTAACTTGCAGTAATTCAATTCAACTTTATTTCGATATTGCAACAAACTGAAGAACACAGTAAGCAAAACCTATTATAAATACATATACACTTCGTCTAAATATAGTACATTAATGAAATGAGCGCAAACCTTCACTAACTCCTTAAGACCCTCAAAAATGTCATTAAGCTAATTAAAATTATATTCAAGAAATTCTGTCATCGGTTGCAGATGTTAATTGAGAAAAATGGAGATAATGAATTTTTGTTCCCAATTTTCCTCGAGAACTAGGAAATGGGCTGCTATTGCGATTTTGATATTCTTTACACTGTAAGAACAATTAGACTTATTTTCACTCAATTTCACACATTAACGTATCGATTTCTGTACACCCGATTAAGTGAAATTTTCCTCTATTAGTATAAGTAGATACAACTAAAATTTTATGAGTGAAACTATCAGTTTTAGTTCAAATAATTTCACTCAATGGATTCACTCCGTTTTCACTCAGACCGATTTATTTACAGTGTATTTTGTCTTTTCTTTTTTTTAGAGTACATAGCCATGAGAAGTGAATTTTGACTCATCCTGTGTATATTAATATGTGTGACAAAGACAAGGGTCCTTATCAATAGAGAAAGCATCTCCTATGCACAAATTTTACTTAGGTGTGATAAATTATAGTTATTTAATGAAGGTTGTATACTATATGGGGAAGTCTGGTAACGTTGTGTGTGTATTTAAAACTCATGAACCAGATGAATTTGTTCAAATTGTAGTTTCTTAGGGTTTCGGTTTAACAAAACTTAAATCATTTTATAATTTTTTTAATGGATCACCATTGGCATTATCGTTCCTGATACAAAGAAGTCAGTTTTTCTAAAATACTGTAAATCGAATACTTAAGTTTAAAGTTACGGCGAGTGGTTTCCTGTTTGCTCTTAACCTCTTCTATCAGCATTTTGGTGGTGTTGGAGTGAACGATCTGATCTGGCTCCTTTGTTGCCAACGGAGCTGGGAAGTCAATCGCTCGTTCGCCGATAAGCGGATTTCCAGTAGACTCGTGCGCCTCCTTATTGACAATACCCAGAAGGCTGACAGGGGATGATGAGCGTCGTTCTTCCTCCATTGATGACGAGGGTGTATTGCTTAGGAAGATGGTCCACGTTCTATTTGATCCAGAGACAATGGGATGTACTGCACTTCTTTTTTGAGTTCTAGTCGGGGTTTTAACTGACCCTGTATGAGTTCTTTTGCACTAAATTTAAAATTTTAGGATTTTTAGCACTTCGAGTCTAGGACTTTTGTGTAGGCTAGGCACTAAAAGTTATGGTTTGAGATCTCCGCAGAGTACCTGCAAGATTTAAGAGCTTTTGTCACTGCGCTTCATAGGAGGTCTTGTGTATGGTAGCTTTGGAGTTGGTTTACTCTGTTTCAGCGTCTTCGCGGACCTAGGCAGATAGTTTGAAGGGTTGAGCTAAAGAGCTCGTAGAGAGAATCTAACTTGATTTGGCGATTTTTTAGGAAATAATGTATCTCGAAATATCACAGCCACACACAAAAAAAGTTGTCTGTCATGCGAATTTTGCAAAATTATCGGATCCGTGATCAGCGACCCCGAAACCTCTGTATACCAAATTTGGCGCGAATTTGTTATTTTTTGAAAATTCGTGATATCTGACCTTAATTGACCCGTTTTTTTGAGGTTAGAAAAAGAACCATCAATTCTGACCTCGGATTCACATTTAGCGGGGTTTGAACCATATAAATGAACATTTGTGATGTGATAGCTCAATTCTGACACCGGATTCGTGATCAGGAGGCAAAAATACTACGAATAACATATGTCGGGTGAAAGGTACAGACAACTTTTTTTTTGTGGTTGGGTTATTCGAGCTAATAATACAATAATGATCACGAACGTGGCATAGAAGTTATACAATGCAAATAATTTGAAACGGGTGTTACTGTTGTAGAGTTCAAATGTAGAGTACCACTGGCCAGACTTCCGTATCCTGGTTATATTTCTGTCGATACTCACGGTTGACGTTCAGTCACAGACAGCATCTCTTGCGCGGTCCGGCTCTCTGCGGCAGGATTTTATCTACGCGGCTCTGTCTTCCTGTCTGATTCTGGGTTTCTGGAACTGCATATCGTTTAACTTTTATCTAGATGTAAACCTTTAGTTTGGAGTTTTCGACCGGTTAGGGATTTGGATAATTCATGATCATCGAAATTTGGAACTGGAACATGGAAGTGTTTTGGCTGCTTGGAGCGGTATTTTGGCGCGACGGCGGGAAGAGTGAGGTAAATTTCTCCATTTCCCGCGCCGCATTGTTCTAGGTCGACGGCATCGTTCCTCTTCAACACTGACTAGCGTGGATGGATAAGCTTGTGGCTGTCCAGAGCGGTTTTGAGTGCAACGACGAGATTTTGGAAAGTGAGTTGAAAAATTTTTTTCCGCGCCGCGTCCCCTACATCATTGTACTGAGGTTCTGAGTCCATTGGAATATCATCTATGGCACTAGCTATAATCGACCTGGTATGGCGTAGTTTTTTCCGGCTTCATGGTCCCGATTGGAAAGTTTGGTGAATTCTCTAAATCGGGACTGGTAATACGACAGCTAACTCTAAAGTAAATTAATAGAAGGCAAACTTATCATTATTTTGATAGCCTTATAGTTAAGCCACTCTGTATCCAATACACGTATTTTTAGGTCAAATATGTAATAAATATTTTTACTAATAAAGTATTATTAGTATGAAATTATGTTTTTGTGCATACTTATAAGTACTTTCCCCGCATTCCTTGATAATAAAAATAACAGCAATAAACCGGTTTTATATAACCAATTATTGAAAATGCGGTGCGACACAATCCTGTTTGTAAATAAATTGATTGTAAACATATAAGTAATTAAAACTCTGGGCACACGGGTAATACGTGCTTGTATGTGCAAATCAATGCGTGTTTCTTTGAGAAAATTGCGACGCGTAAAAGTTTTATACAGGGTGTAAATCAACTTCTAATCATTAATATTATTCGTCAAAATAAAAAAGTAAACCAAAATGCATTGTTAAGGCACTGTGGAATTTAAAAAGAAAACAAATGATTTTTAATATTATTTTAATCTAGAATTGGACGTTGATGGAATAAAAAAGAGACGCATGAAGAGGTCATTACGACAAGAATGCAAAGTGCCATAAATTGTTTATGGTATTTTAATATGTTACGGTGACAATAACAGTAGTTGTGTTTTATACTGCTTACCGTCACTGCTTTTCAAATTGTCAAAATGACAGTTAATTCATTATTTATTCGAAAATAATTTATCTAATCTAATTTAGTCTGGCGAATCTAATTAAAATTATACCTATAGTAGGATCATATTCGATGCAAAGTAATAAATTATTGCCTGTCAAGGGAACCAATGAAGTACGCTTTTAAGGGTTTTACAAATTGAATAATTTCTTTATACATTATGAAGGGACGAAGGGATCAGTTGAGGTCTGGCACCCTTGTTCCTACAAAAATTCCCATAAACTATTTATTTTAAATGTAATTTATTATAAATCCAATTTGTTTCCTAAATTCCACATATGTACTACATTTTACCTCTGTACGCGCCACTGTTGTTTACTTGTTTTTTGGAAGCGCTCTCTAATTGACGGCAAAGCTCGCCAGGTTAGTATGCAGCGGTATTTCAGATTTAACATTGAATTTCATTTTAAATTTGAAATGATTTATCTTACGCCTCCTGAAAATGATGACGCGATTTTCCTTTGATAAAAGACCGACAACTTTTTGCTCTACTTTGCATCGAATACGATCCTACTATAGTAGACCGATCAAAATAACTCATTTAGAGGAAAAAAAGAAAGAAAATTGTTACCTGTACTTTTATAAGTGGAAATGGTAAAGGGGCTTATAATAAACAAACAATAAATAAATGCCTGAGCAGGGGTGGCTCAGGGTTGATTTGGGGGGTTGAAAAGTTATGAAAAATTGTATCATTGGGATTTCTGGCGAAAGTTGACGTCAAACAAAAAAGTATCTAAAAAAAGTTGTATATCATACAAAAATCTACAACTTCTCCAGAGGTCATTTTTTAACATAACCTCAAAATTTCCGAGAAAATTGCAAAAAACAGTTTTTTTTCTGATTATTCGTTTTTTATTTCTCATTTCCGCAAAAATAATTTTATTTTGACGAAACTTGGTGAAAGTATACCTTTCTCTGTCTTAAATAACCTCAATTTTTTTTAAATAAAAAATCAAGAAGTTTCTGAGATATTAATTTTTTTCGGTCTGAAACACTTTTTTTCAAAGAGAAAAATCATTGTACAGAGTTCTGCCGGTAATATTTTTTTTTCGTTTTGACATATACTTTTTGGTGAAATAAAAAAATTTGTAATCACGGTTCATAAACATGCTCAAAAATGCAAAAAAGTAAAAAATGACTTGCAAAAATGAATTTTTCAGTAATTATTGATAATTTGTTTAAATTAAAAAAAAATCAAAAACTTATTACACCATTCAATTGTACGGAAAAAATACAAAAAAAAACTGTCTCATTGTTTGACCCAAAACTATTTTTATACAGTATTGCTATAAACATAAGTCGAATAATGAATAAATAAAATAAATAATAATTTTTTTTCCATAGGATCAATTAGTGTACTTATTTTTTTTTAAGTTGAATACATAGATATACAGTGTGTCCAAGATAAATATGGGATAGCATTAGGATCTAGGAAACGGTAAGAGATACGGGGTGGCTCAGATTAGAAAAAAGTTGTATTTTTTTTAATAACATTATGCTGTTTAGAAAGTTTTAAAATTCCGGGTAGTTCCGGAGATATCCGGAAAAACCCGGAATTTTGCAAAATTGTTTAATTTTTTCTGGCTTTATTTGAAAACGAATTTTAAAATAAATTACATATTTACAATGTCACTTTTTTCGCTCTTTACAATGACGTCTACATTTTTGCAATCCGACGTTTCGTCTTCGAGGGCCCATCATTGGGTTAATTTTTTTAAATACGTCGCTGCTATTTTTATGACAAAATCTAAAGTCATTTTTAATTCTGAATTAGAAGATATTACTATTGCAAAAGTTTTTAGCTTGTTTTAGCTATAATTTAAAATTTTTCCTGAGTACGGCTCTGAACGCTTTCAAAATATCTATTGGATGAAGTCACAACAGTATAAAAGTCAATACCGCACAAAATATCCAACAATTTTTTACTACTGTTAGCAATACTAATTAGAAATAATAAAATATTTCATAAATTCGTATTATTTTTTTATTAGGTACAACTTTTTAAATTATGGATTAAAAAAATTGTTGGATATTTTGTGCTGTATTGACTTTTATTCTCTCCTCTCTCTCTCTCTCTTCCAATAGATACAGGTATTTTGAAAGCGTTCAGAGCCGTACTCAGGAAAAATTTTTAATGATAGCTAAAAACCTTTTTAAGCGATTACAATAGTAATATCATCTAATACAGAATTAAAAATGACTAGATTTTGTCATAAAAATAGCAGCGATATATTTAAAAAAATTAATCTGATGATGGCCCCTCGAAGACGAAACGTCGGATTGCAAAAATGTTGACGCCATTGGATAGAGCGAAAAAAGTGGCAATGTAAATATGCAATTTATTTAAAATTCGTTTTCAAATAAAGCCAGAAAAAAAATAAAACGATTTTGCAAAATTTCGGGTTTTCGGATTTCGCGTCAACAGTAGACTTTGCAGTTGATACTTTGTATTGCTGAAATCTCAAATCATCCAGAGATAACTTATCATTTGTGCATTTGTAATTTGACTGACAATTAGATGTTTATAGCAATACTGTACAACAATAATGTTTTGGGTCAAACAATGCGACACAGTTTTTTTTTATTTTTTTCCGTAGAATTGAATGGTGTAATCAGTTTTTGAATGTTTTTTAAATTAAACAAATTATCAAAAATAACTGAAAAATTCATTATTGCAAGTCATTTTTTATTTTTTTGCATTTTTGAGCATGTTTTTGAACTGTTATTACAGATTTTTTTATTTCACCAAAAAGTATATGCCATAACAATGATTATCTCAGAAACTTCTTGATTTTTTTATCTAACAAAAATTTGAGGTTATTTAAGACAGAGAAAGGTATACTTTCACCAAGTTTCGTCAAAATTAAATTATTTTTGCAGAAATGAGAAATAAAAAACGAATTTTCAGGTTATGTTAAAAAATGACTTCTGCAAAAGTTGTAGATTTTTGCATGATATACAACGTTTGTATTGGATACTTTTTTGTTTGACGTCAACTTTCGCATGAAATCCCAATGATACAATTTTTCATAACTTTTCAACCCCCCAAATCAGCCCTCCGCCGCCCCTGTTCACGCATTTATTTTTTTTAGTTTTATTATAAGCCCTTTTGCCATTTCCACTTATAAAAGTCCAGGTAACAATTTTTTTTTCTCCAAGTGTAATTTNATTTCCTTGCATGATATACAACTTTTGTATTGGATACTTTTTTTGTTTGACGTCAACTTTCGCCAGAAATCCCAATGATACAATTTTTCATAACTTTTCAACCCCCAAATCAACCCTCCGCCGCCCCTGCTCAGGCATTTATTTTTTTTAGTTTTATTATAAGCCATTTTGCCATTTCCACTTATAAAAGTCCAGGTAACATTTTTTTTTTCTCCAAGTGTAATTTGGTTGGATTATAGGTACCTACTGATTTATTGGAGTAATATCATTAGTTTTGAGCGTAGGCGAGATATAACTTATATGGTATATTGTATTAATTGTCACTGCAATTCACTGCCTACTTGCATAAAGTATTACAGAGTAGATGTTTTTCACAATATCATTAGTAAAAAATACAATTGGCTACTGACATGTGGGGAACTATACCTAATCAACAATTACCTTCTTATCTTATTTCAATTTATTCATAAACGCATAAAATGAAATACTTTTCGCACTAGTGCATAAAATAGTTTTTTCGAAAACTGTCATTAAAAAGTCTGTTACATCCAGAACGTAGAAGACTTATCCACCTAGAAAAATCAATGAAATTGATGGGTCTAGATGATAGAATCAGTTCACCAGTTTATTTAAGTATTATTATCAATAAAACCACAAATTATAACAATCATTAATAATAATCAATTTAAAATAACTTTCATTCCCAAATGCAAAAGTAGAATTTCGCAATCTAGCATCAGGAATAACTATACTTATATAATTTAATTTTATTCATATATATTTGTCGATAGAAAAAAATATTCATTGCTATTTGTCTGTAAAATAGTTTTTGTCACTCGTAGAAAAACTCCCACTTGTAAAAAAAATTATTGGTATTACAAAGATTGCATAAATAAATATGTTTATGTAGTTTTTATACTTAATAAAGCATTATAAAATTTCATTAAAACTGGGTTTTATTAACATATGTAGCAAAATAAATTTTCTTAATTTACGGTTGAAGGGAATGGCTACACGCCACACTATCGAACGAGCTATCAGGAGGAAACATACACCCATAGAGAAACGGGAGTACTTACGTATCTACCTTACGTGAAAGGTATAGATAAAATCGGACGTCTTTTGAAAAAGAGGAATATCAACACAGTATTCAGCACTGAAAAGAAGGTGGCGGCAGCGTTTCGAAAGACCTCCAACAACGACCAGCTCCAGGGCCCTGGTGTGTATAGTATTCCTTGCTCTTGCGGAAAGGTCTACATAGGATAAATAGGAAGACACATCAACACGAGGTTAAAGGAACACAAAAGTCACCTCAAAGTGGCCACATCAAATATAAATAGTGTCAAAATTAGTAGATCTCCATTTTCAGAGTGACTTCTGAAGAAGAGAGCGATATGTATCTCGAAACGTCATGAGTTGTAAATCGACGACGCGGCAACCAGCCCAAAAATCATTCAACCATTTACGGTTGAAGTTAAAAAAATATCGTTTTTATTCAAATACCTCTGAAGATAACTTGATTATGAAACTGGGGCTAATAATTTACATAATTAAAGGCAAAATTCATATAACGTAATTCTGTTAACCAACTGTGGAGAGACAGACAGGAGTCAGTAAGATCCCCAGAATTCCGACGCCATTGAGTATTATGGAAATTAGATAAATCTTTAATTCCTAATGTTATTTCTAATAAAATAGGTATGTACTTACCATTGTATTCAAATAACAAGTCATTTTCGAGTTATTTTTCAAAATTAATCTTATTACACAGTTGGTTAAATTTAAATTATCTTTAAAAAATATTTGTTTCCCTAAAATAGTTATTTTGAATAAAAAATGCTCACATATTTGTTTTTCCGAAACATAGAGATATTTTAATCCTATTTAACTGTATATGTAACATGGAAATCCTGTTTTTTTTTTTTAGAAATTGCATTAGGGGTTAAATTTACTTATTCAATTCTTAGTAAAAATGTCTCCCAACACCTCCGCCACTGGTAGATGTAAGAGGAAATGTTGATTAAATCCACATTGAATTGGCATCTTTAAATTCAATTAAACTTAATATATTTGAATAAGTACTTATATTTTTTAATGTTCAACTTCTTATATTTCGTAAACTAATGATTTTAGGTCCATGGTTCATTTAAATGATCCAAGGAACCTCCTAAAGTCCATTTTGTCATTTAAAAAATTTAAAAAATGCAACAAGTAAAAGACAATTTCAGACAACACTAATAAGTTACTATCCAACATAAATATATACTTTTTTTGCAGTGGGAAACTATACTATTACTTATCCAAAATACACCCCAGCAGCCACCGTAGAGCGGGTTGGAGAAAATTCGACGAAAAGCCCCCTGGGACATCAGCTGCATATCAAGGCACCGGAGCTAGGCCGAAACTTTAGTTTAGAGTTAGTGTCAACCCCGAATCTCTTATCCAATAATTTTGTGTTCCTGGAAACCTTTGCCAATGGATCAAACCCTCTGGTCTTCCACGATGAAGACAGAGATTGCTACTTTAGGAGCCGTCAAGCTGCTGTCAGTCTCTGCCATGGTGTAGTAAGTATTTATAGAATATAGAGTAGCTTTATATTAAATTACTGAAATAGTGCCTACAGCATTTAACAAAAGTCTAGCGAAATGATACTGATAGATACTGATTATTTGTGTGTTTCTTATAACACTGGCTCACAGACCATCTTCGAGTGAATTATTATTTATAGTCTAAACATCATACGTTCCAATGCTTGAAAATCTTTTGTAATACTAAATAATGTATTTTACAGATTTATTTAACATGTTTATTTCTCCTAACACTGACTTAAAACTACCTTTGGGTCATTTATGTACCTATCACCCCGTATTACAGTGTTTCAAAATCCTCTGCGACCTCAAATTATTTGTTTCACATTTTGATTTAAAAATGAAGACAAATTTAAACTGAAACTAACATTTTTTATTTTTCTCATCACTGAGTTATTGTTTAATTTCGATTGAGACCTTATGTTCTAAACACGTTGTGTATTTCAAAATCTTGTGACACAAATAATAAATGTACAAATCTAATTAAATTGAATTGTTGAATGAAAATAAGAAAAGTAATCGTTTTTATTTCTTACACCAGTAAATAAACACAACTACCTTTAATAAAAGCATTGAAGAAAAATTAAAACTAAAAGTCGATTTCCTGTCCAACCTTCCTCATCTAATTAAAAATATTGTCTCCGAGGATAATTGATCTTGATCTACAAACATCAACATAATAAAGGTGAAACGCTCTGATATTTGCTCACGAGGTACTGGTGACCTAGTTATACGGACAAACAAAATGGAATGTAAGCTGGAAACAGGCCATATTGCTTTATTATAAATTGCCTATATACGTCGTAAACACACAGTAATGCTTGTTTAATGAAAGCAACAGGAAAGTGCATTAGTTGAAGGTAATTTATCATTTGTTACACTTCGAAAACAAATAACTTTCTTGTTTATTCCAAAGTTTTTAAATTCATAAAATGCCATTACCGTTTAACACAGATTAAATATCCAATCAGGTTTAAAATAAAAGTTTCAATTTTCAAAATAACGTATTTCGCTGAAAGTAATTTCTAGTTTGTAACATTGGAAAACAGTTAACAATCTTTCTGTTTTGAAGTTCTTAAATACAGTAATAAAGTCTGTGACGAATTTGCCTTGATGTCATCAATAGTCTGAAAGCACTAATTAAAGCATTTTAATTTCGGAAATTAGAGAAAATCGCTCCTTGTGATCCTTTTGTCTCAATTTCGTAGCTTTCGTGTCCTGTTATGATCTTTTGAATGAATGTTTCATTATATTGTTGTTGCCAACATACGATTTTGTTTGTGTTGTTCAATCATCAAACGAGGAACAAATTTGGCTGTAACTCGATGCATATTTAATTTTTTAGTCAGAATTGTATGGCATGCACCAGATCTTTAACTTTCTGATCGTGGGAGTCATCAGTTGAAGTCGGAGACCTTCCTGGCCGAGGATCATCTTCAATTGACTGACGATCACTTTTAACTCGTGAAAACCATTCGTAACATTGGATACGACCCAGAGCATCATCTCCGTAAGCTTGCTTCATAAACGTTTCAAACGTTTCCCTGGGTGTGCACATTTCACAAATCGTCACTAATACTTAAATACGTTGCACTCAAATAACAATGTTATGAAAACTAAATGAGAATGAGATAACAACAATCCTAGAGCACGTCTGGTATTTTATATACTCTTCAATAAAAGCAATTTATTACGCTGAATATTTATATACTTTTACTTTCGGCACTCTTCTTTATACTGGTTGCGATAGAACAACCTGGTATTTTAATTAGTAAATTATTATTGTAATATATTTTAATATTATTATTTTGTTAGCACCTGGTAATTTTAAACAGTTATTTAATCTGGTAGAAAATCTGAAAATGTTAACACATTTCCATACATGTCAAAGTGGTATTTTCGGATAAAATTACGTTTTCTCTATTTAGCACATAGAAAGACAATCAATTGTGCTTGGAACTTTATGAATCTGACAACAATCTACATTAAAGTGGACATGGTAATATCTTAATTGCAGTTAATATATTCGTAAAGGATAACAATAAATCGATTGTAATTTCTGCGCCCCAATTTATGAAAATTGTTCTATAAATAAGTGTTAGCAACCGTTTCAGTTTCAAACTACAGAATATTAAATGAATCATGAGTCGCGCGTTAGCGACGAATAGGGCAAGTTCAAGAAAGACAGCAATATTTCATCTTGAGCTATTTTTTTTCTGCTTATATTCAGGGCAATGTGAGGCAACATAGGCAAGTACGAAATGACTATTTTAAGAAAGTATTGGATCAAAATTCTCATATATACAGGGCGATTTTTGAATTTTCAATAAAACTGGTTTAACTTTTGAACCTTTTGTAGGAATAATTTTTTTGGTATACGATATATCAGTAAAGATAGACTTTTGGAGTCAGAATTACAAAATTTTAGGACCGTAATGGGAACATTCCTATATTTTTGTGGCTGATCTGGAAAGTTCATCTTACATGTTTTTAAAATTTCTTTTAATATATTTAAAATTTAATGTACATGAACGGGTGAGACTTTTCGTAAAAAAAGATGCGAAAACAAGTTTCACACTTCTTAACTTTTTAATGAAATCTGGTAACTGACACTTTTTTAATCAGCTTTTCAATGTTGTTCTAGCAAGGAAAATAAATAGACAATATTTCAGCATCAATAGTACCACGACTTTCTACTGTATATTTGTACGAAACAATTGAAAAATGTATAACGTAAGTTTCTAACTAGACGGAATTTAAATAAGGGATTTAAAGTAACAAGACTATTTACTTATTTTTCTCAAAAAAAAAAAGGAAAATAACTATTAGTTAATAATATTCAATAATAGTTTAATACATATTTCGCTTCGATATTACTTATAGGTCACCTAATGTACTAAAATTTAATCATTAAAAAATAAAAAAATAAATCTTCCTGAATAATATTCAAGTGGACGTTTCTAATGTGTCAAATGAATAAATATTTTTCTGTTAGAATTGACGGTTTTTTAATTTTGAATTACTGTAAGCGGTCATGGTATTATTAATAAGAACGGAAATATGAAAACATATCTTAAATTGCTCTCTTTGCTACACTAGTATTGTAGATGTGATTAAAAATGTGTTACCAGAATTTAATTAATTCAGAAATCAAGGATAATGTAATAAAAAAATCAAATTCAATTTTTTCCAATGTGCAGATATTTTCAATAATCATACTAAATGAAATAATAGAAAAATATACAGAGATGATTTTTCCGAAACGACGATTAAGAAAAATTATCCCATCAAAAATATAGAGAATTTTAATTCTACACTGTGTATATAACTACAGTAAGAAGACGCATTATTAATAAATAATGAAAACATAGAAATATTAGTTCCTGCTGTTGCTATTAAAACTTTCTTATATTACGTATAATTACAGAGGGGAATCGTACATTCCGACGATGAAAACTATTTCGTAATCCACCCACTGCCGAAGAGGTTCCACAACGAAACCTCCAATCCGCATCTTCTAATTCGTAAAAGTCACACAGTAGCTTCACCAAGTTCATGTCCACATTCACACTTGAAGAAGTCAAATCTTAACGAGGCATTACTTAAAAATTTAGAATATAACGTCACTTCGCAACAAACCAAAGATTTTAGAGAAGCCAAAGACAGCTCGGGAAAATCGAGCATTTTGAGAAGGCGGAAGCGTGAAACCTTCCCGGAGGGAGCGCCCGCATTCGTGGAAACTGCCGTTTTCGTGGACAGGGATCTTTTCGATCATATGAAGAGCAACTTTCCTGTGGACACCGAAAGGGAGTTGATAAGATTTGTTCTAGCTATGATTAATGCGGTGAGTTACATTTGGTTGTGATATCTTTTTTCTAGAATTATACTTGCCACTTGCATCAGCAAGAAAAGTAAGAGTAATGTTGTAGAATAACACTGGTGATTGTTAGATGAATGGATAATGTTGGATAGTCTTTCTATCTACTTATCTTTATATTTTTCCAAAAAAAGGAAGTTTTCATCAAATAACATTTCAGTTTGGACTTCTTTATTTATTAATCAAAGGTTAATCAATACTGTTAGTAGCCTTGAAGTAGTGTTCCTATATGATAAAACCAATTTTGCAATTTTCTTTCATGTATTTCGTTTACATCTTTAGAATACATTTCATTTTTAAAGTATTCGTAACAAATTTCACTGCCAAAAATTTATTCTTGGAGTCACGCACACAAACACACACACACACACACTCACTCACTCACGCACGCACCCACGCAAGCAAGCACGCACGCACGCACCCACCGCACGCACGCACGCACACACACACACAAAGTTATCTGTACTTCTCATGCGACATATGTTATCTGTAGTATTTTTGCCTCCTGATCACGAATCCGGTGTCAGAATTGAGCTATCACATCCCAGGAATTTCCTAACCTCAAAAAACAGGTAAAAAATGACAAAAATTCATTAAAAAGTGCTAGGAAATATACAAAAATTTTTTTTCTATATCCAAATGTTCATTTATATAGTTAAGACCCCGCCCAAAGTGAATACGCGGTCAGAATTATTGATTCTTTTTCCAACCTCAAAAAAACGGGTCAATTAAGGTCAGATATCACGAATTTTCAAAAAATAACAGAATCGCATCAAATTCGGTATACGGGGGTTTTCGGGATCGCTGACTATGGATCCTAGGTCAATTTTGCAAAATTCAAGATGGCAGATCCAAAATGGACGACCAAATTTTCAAATAATAACAGAATCGCAGCAAATTTGGTATACGGGGGTTTTCGGGGTCGCTGATTACGTATTCGAGGTCAGAATTGCGAAATTCATTTTGTAATATTTTACTTTATAACCTGAGTATCCAATCATGTGTTAACCTACTTTTTTCGACTATATCTTATTCTTTTTTCTGTAAAAGATCTATTCGCGGGTTGAATTTTGTAAATCTGATCTCGGACTCGTGATCAGTGACCTCGAATTCGTGATCAGTGACCTCGAAAACCCCCGTATGCCAAATTTGGCGCGAATGTGATATTTTTTGAAAATTTGGTCGGTCGCCATCTTGAATTTTGCAAAATTGACCTCGAATTCGTGATCAGCGACCTCGAAAACCCCCTTATACCAAATTTGATGCGAATCTGTTATTTTTTGAAAATTTGGTCGGCCATCCTGGATTCGCCATCTTGAATTTTGCAAAATTTACCTCGGATCCGTGATCAGCGACCCCGAAAACCCCCGTATACCAAATTTGGCGCGAATTTGTTATTTTTTATAAATTCGTGATATCTGACCTTAATTGACCCGTTTTTTGAGGTCAAAAGAAGAACCATCAATTCTGACCGCTAATTTGCGTTCGGCGGAATCTTAGCTATATAAATGAACATTTGAATATAGAAAAAAATTTTTTCTATTTTTCCTAGCACTTGAATTTTTGAACGTGAATTTTTGCCATTTTTGACCTGTTTTTTGAGGTTAGGAAATTCGTGTGATGGGATAGCTCAATTCTGACACCGCATTCGTGATCAGGAGGCAAAAATCCTACGGATAACATATGTCGCATGAAAAGTACACACTACTTTTCTGTGTGGCTGTGTTATCATACACAAGAGATTTTGTGTATGTGTACATATTTCAATATTCCTAACAAATGTAATTATCAATTATGTTTCCCCCTTAAAAATTATGATGAACTTCATCAGCACGTGGATAGCAATTCAAACACTTTGATTCCATTAGAATGTTTATGATAGCATACCCTCATACAAAATTTTACAAAAAAGTTTTTAGTAAAAATTGCATTTTCAGGTCCAACTGCTGTACCATGATCCAAGCCTAGGCAGACCAGTAAATTTCGTCTTGAAACGACTCGAAATTCTTAAAGAAGAGGCCGCGGGCCTACTGAGGCCTCCTGACATAGACCGATTTCTTTCCAATTTCTGTAACTGGCAGAGGACTAAGAATCCCGTGGGAGACAGGGAACCCTTGCACTGGGACCATGCTCTTATCTTGACCGGCTTGGACTTATATGTACGCGGCAAGCATGGAAAGATTTCTAGTCAAGTAGTTGGTAAGATTAATTTATTTATGCTTTTAAAG
The DNA here is from genome assembly GCF_000390285.2 of Anoplophora glabripennis. Classification (NCBI taxonomy): domain Eukaryota; kingdom Metazoa; phylum Arthropoda; class Insecta; order Coleoptera; family Cerambycidae; genus Anoplophora; species Anoplophora glabripennis. Next base: position 277,424 of record NW_019416562.1, read on the forward strand.
TAACTTAAGAGTACTAAATTTTTCTACGTTTTTTAGGACTTGCACCTGTATCGGGCATGTGTACTGCCTCAAGCAGTTGCACTGTCAACGAAGGCCGGCATTTTGAGAGTGTCTATGTGGTCGCACATGAAATTGGTCACAAGTAAGCCTACTAATTTTTAATATACCTACATATACAGGGTGTTAGAATTTTGGCTGCCTTAATTTTAATAGACGATAGAATACATTAAAATAATCAAAAAAACCTTATATGACATGGGTTCTAAACTGAACTATTTCCGAGAAAAAATGAACAATATCTCCAACTTGATGTACAAAAGGTCGATTAATTAAGGAATATTGACATAACTGCGTGCATAAAATACCATAAAATACAACTTTTATCACTTTGAACTTTATTCTAAAAAATAATTAGCGTTGTAATTAATTTAAAATTCGATAAAATTCATATCGAGCACTGTAACAACGACGCGGCGGTTTATTAACACGAGGTACTAAGGTGTCCAGCAACTACCAATACGCAATTCAGTTGGTATCTGGATTCGACCGTGTCGGAGTGTTTTTTGAGTACCACTATTTCCTTTTCTTGAGGTGTTTTTCAGCGAGTGGGCGAAAATTGGATTCGAAGGTGTCGTACGTGCATTGAAAATGGTGGCGGACATTTTGAGGATATGTTGAAGATTGTTTCGTACTTGTGAGTTTAAAAATGACTGAATTTTGCTTTTTGGTAAGTACCTAAATTATTTTTAATACGTATGATTATTTAGACGACGTGAATATTTGGGTACTTTAATTACAGATTTTTCAAATACGTAATTTAATTAAAAGTTAAATTCCTGTTTTAAGAGATTCATAATTACTAAAATTCGAGCTAAAATTTAAGCACAACACTATTACACCAGGAAAATTAGCGAAAATAAAAGAGAAACTCGAAAAAAGTCCTATCCGCTAGATTATTGTAAAATTGTCTAAAGGAACATAATACAAGACATCTCTCGTCTCGTGAGTCAAAAACTTTTATTAGCTAACTTTTCTATTTAAACAAATAAGTGAGGAAAACAGTTTTTTCACTTTGCAGGGAAAACCATCAATTTTAGCGAAAAGT
>NW_019416562.1:279678-298588 GCF_000390285.2 Anoplophora glabripennis
GCTATAAACAAATAGAATTGTGCGAAAACTATTGCACCTACAGCGCCCACTTTTGGCACACTTTTAAAGTATGATAAAACCCTCAACTTGTCATAGGTTTTATAAAATTTTAACAATAAATGCGATAGTTATAAACAAATTAAAAAATGGGCACTTTTCTTGTCTTTTTGCAATAACTTTTTTGTTTATTAACCGATTTTAATTTAACCAGTCTCATTTTGTAGATAATTTTACTCCCTATAAGCTGTCTGAGAGTCACTTTTCGCTAACATTGATGGTTTTCCCTGCAAAGAGAAAAAACTGTTTTCCTCACTTATTTGTTTAAATAGAAAAGTTAGCTAATAAAAGTTTTTGACTCACGAGACGAGAGATGTCTTGTATTATGTTCCTTTAGACAATTTTATAATAATGTAGCGGATAGGACTTTTTTCGAGTAAAAATTTAATTTGCTTGGTCTATATCTTCGTACTACAAAATCAATACATTTTATTTTATTTATTTAAAAATTAGAAAACAATCGTCTTGAAATTTACTAAATGTTTCACAATAATAGTTGTTTAATTTTTTTCCGTAGGACGAGTCTGCCGCGAGTACACGTGGTGTGCAATAGCAGGTCAAGCGCTGTTGTCACATAGTGATTAAACTCCCCATTGCTAATACTCGCTGTGTTTTGAAAACTGTTAATCTTACGCCCCAGTTATATACAACTCTTTTATTCATTTATGATTACTCTATCTCATGCTGAAGTAATGGCAGTCAAACTTTTCACACCCTGTATAGAGTTTCCTAAGTTTATACATAGCTTTAGCAAATTTTTATTACATTATTTTAGAATAAGAATGATTCAGCTGTCTCGAGTCATTGACTTCCGACAGACTACATGTTGAAATTTTAAAATAGTACCGCGCCTACCTAAATATTCCTGAAAATATAAAGTTTCTTGAGTTTATATTTAAGGTTCTTTGGTCTAAAACTTTATATTTCTTGATTTTTTTAACTTAATCATCTCAGTTTGGGAATGCGCCACGATGGGCCTTCGGCAGAAAACGAGTGCGATCCAAGCAGCTACATCATGTCTCCGACACTGGGCAGCGGCAAAATCACGTGGTCTGTCTGCAGTAAGAGATACTTGCAAAAATTCTTGGAGTAAGAAGTCGTCGTAAGTGTGAGAGATTCGAAATTAAACGTTGTCTTTGTTTCAGCACTCCTCAATCTAGGTGTTTGTTGGACCACGGTAGTTCCGCTGGTCAGTTGGATCACAGCGCAGAGGGAGCTTTGCCGGGGGAGAGATTTGACGCGAGCCAACAATGTAAGTTCTTTTTAGTTTGGTTTATGTAATAAAGAATTTGAATTGAAAAATCAGCAATAACCGAGAAATCAATTGGATAGATGTAATCAGCAGTAATGGATTTAAGATAATCCATTTGGACCAATTTAATTGGTAGGAATTGAACTGTCATATCTGGCTCGTTGCATACCAAATCTGTCATGATAATACACGTATTACGTCTGTTAAAATCTGAGTGTTAGTGGTATTAAACGCCAGTTTTAAATTGGCTCATGACCTTTTAAGAAAACTAAAAGTTTTTCTTTCGATTTGCTACAATATTATTATATACTATTACTCAAAAATATACTTTTTTCATCAAATGAATAATGCAATGATTGAGACGCAACATCTATATCTACTATGGATCTGTCTGATGCGACTCGTGGCTCGGGTTGTTACATAAACGAAAAGTTAGGACTCGCAGATTTTTCATACAATACAAATTCTAGTTCGATTATCGCATACTCGTATAAGGAAGCTTTGTCGGTTGTCATGTCATGTGGAAGATAAAGTCGACGTATTTATCCATCTGTGTATGGCTGGCTAATGACTTTAGAATAGTCATTCTAAGCAGAGGACTGTACAAAGTGTCTCCGTACCTACCCGACCTGTTAAACCCATATGCTTGGCAAAGCATTATTTCCTATATGATGTTACGTACTAACATTATAATCAGATTATCAGATTTTGTAGAGTGAGTCAATTTCATATTATTTGAAGAGATAGACAAAAAGTTGTTAAGATATCTTGAGCTCGAATTTCGAAAAAAATGAATGACTGAAACTACATCTTGATTCATTCATTTAAGCAATGCAAAGCGATTTAACTTTTTTTTGTTCTCGTTTGTAAAGTACCTACTGCAAAATAACATTTTTATTTGATTTTTTTTTAAACCACTCACAGTAGGTACTGCGAAAAACCAAATCTACATGAAAAACTGAATAAAAAAAATTCTTTACAAAAATATTTTTTTTTTATAAATAAGTTATAAAAAATAACCAAAAATGAGAAATAGCCTCTTCTTTTAAATGAATCAAGATACCGCGTTGCTATTTTTGGTGTTCAATTTTTCTGATAATAGACCAAAATAAATTTAAAAGTGTTGAAATTTTCAAACGCTATACAGAACAGTCCGATTTTTGTGGAGAAATTTTCCCTACTTTGGGAATACATGGACAAAAAGAGCTATATTTTGCTTTAAGACTTTATTCACTTTTCTATTTTTTAAGTTAATTTTAGTGTGTTTTTATTAGTTAAGTTTATTTGTACAGAATCCAATAAAATAGACGACGTTTTTCTTTATGAACACCTCTACTATTTATCTCGATTTGTCAATCTGATCAATAATTCCAGAACTTCACTTCACTTAGGTATTTATATTCATTCCTTGTGTTTTCTATTAATTTTTGTATTTTCAGTTTTTTTGTACAGAAGTAAAATATGCAATGTTTTATCTACAAACACCCATCTGTCTGTCAATATAATTGAAGTAAATATTAATTCCAATTCTTCTTGTGTCTTTATCGACGAATTTTCCCGCTACATCATACGAGCGTGGGTATGATATGTGGTTTATTTGAGTTTTATTTTGCCCATAAAGTCATAAAATTTCTGGACTTCAAAGAGCCAATCAACGCTATAAGATAAACAGGCTTTATTTATTAAATATTTCGTACTCTCATATTTGTGAAAACTCATCTGCATTATTCTTCTGAAAGAGCATGTGGATGTTAGATTTTGAAGTTGTATTCCTGTAATTTATTCAATAATCACCTGGCTTCTGAGAGTTTGCATGTCCAAAAGCTTTTTATTTGGTTAACCTTGAACCAAATTTTTACTATTATTACAAGTATATCGACTACTATTCGGATTTTATTTTATTTTATTGCAGATTTCTTCATTATTAATTCCCTTATTAAACATTTAATTGTTAAAAATCATGGCACATTATATTGAGAAAAAATTAGTAAATGTAAAATATGTTTACAATTACTTTAGGTATGTTAAAGTATGGAAGAGGGAGCAAACACTCATCTCAGCAGCCTCTGGACGATGTCTGTCGAGATTTACATTGTGAGAGAGAACGGTACACTTGGACCTCGCATCCTGCGCTAGAGGGTACTATGTGCGGGAACGGTATGGTAAGTTCAACTTAAAATTTATTAACTTCACGTTTTAATGTCATCTCTTACCCTTTCCAGTGGTGTAGAGGAGGCAGGTGTGTAACGAGAGGTCTAGTAATGACCGCAGCATACACTTCCGCGCAGCAAACGTTATCGCGTATCGAAAAGATAAACGGTGGATGGAGCAAATGGAGGTCCTTTAGTGACTGTGCTTCTGGTTGTCTGTTTGGGGAAGAGGGTAGGTTGAGATCTGGAAGTACCGGAATAATGGTGTCAGAAAGGACTTGCAACAACCCTTGGTGAGTTTTTTTTCCATTAAACTCTTAAATTTAATTTATACATGCATTTTTTCCAGTCCTCAAGGTTCTGGTGCAGAATGCGAAGGACCATCCACAAAGCACACAACATGCACCGCTCAACAGTGTTCGAATGTTCCTCGGTTAACTATTCGGGAATTTGCCGAACAAATTTGTGGCAGGGCCAGGGATGTCGACAAAGATTTGACTGGATCAGGCATGCAAAAAATTAGTTCAGATCGTAAGTACCTACTGATATCTTTTAGTTGTTCAAATAAACCACAAAATATTGTGTAGGTAACTAAAATGTTTGACATTACGGATTCTATAATTTAACAATTTGTTTGGGAGTTAATGCTGGTATTTAGTATTTAAGGCTTTGACACACAGAACGCAGTCTGCCGCGGCGGGCAGCGGTCTTGGATCGCTGCGGACAGCGGGCATTTTATATTACACAGAAATGCATTTTAGCAGTCACACTGAAGCGGTATGTCGCGGCGGGCCAACTTAAATCGTGACGACCAGCGATACACTTGTAACAGGTAAAACCGGGAACTCGGAACGAGAATTTCGAGGCTTGTGTGGCATCATAAATCGCTTTCCCGCTGTGAAGTTCGCGCGAATGCTGCCCGCCGCGACAGACCGCGTTCTGTGTGCCAAAGCCTTTTGTTAGCAAAAAATTTGATATTTAATAAAACTTTCACTTATATTTTTCTTAGATATTTCACTTAGATATTTCTTTTATCTATAGGCAACTTGTTAGTGTTATTTTAACGCAAACAAATTATCTGACTGAAAAGTGAATTGTAGAAAAACATTATTAAACAAAAGTTGTTTCTTTTGGTAAGTAAATACGTGATTAGAATTTTGGCAATTATGGGACACCCTGTATGGTAAGTGAGCTGATCCAGTCGACAAATTTTAAACCTAGGAGCCTATACTTTTGTTTAATTTTTGTTTAACTTTAAACTCTATATTGTGGAAACTAAAGATTTCTAGATGTTTATGTTTATAGATTTTTTTTTAAGTTGTGACATAAAAACTGCTGTTAAAGTCTGGCCAAGCATTTAAGTTGCACAAGATATACAGGGTAATTCACAAACGGTGACCAAAAATGAAACCTCGTATTCTTTGGTGAATTTTAAGGAGAGTCTTTCGTATAAAGTTTTTATCTAGGACGAAAAAGACACAGGGTGTTAAACTTAAAAAAATATTTTAAATTTTTTTAAATAATTTAAAAACTAGTAAGGGAATTAATTGGGCACATGTATATAAACATTGTCCAAAGTCTGGGGTCTTTTTCTAAAATTTAGATGTTCCAGTGACGGAGATACAGGGTATCGGTGGCATATTTATCTAAATAAAATAGTACGCCACTGCTTTACAGTAACAATCATGATATTTTCGGATTCGTCTTTCAATTTTCAATAAATTACTATGCTCTTATGTTTCTCGAAAATATTCTGATTTTCGAGTAAAACTTAAAAAACGAATTGAAAACACTTTTACTTAAATGACATGACAAACACTCATTCGGTTATTTATTCGAATAAAGAAATTAATAATATTAGTCATCACTTTAATGATTTTATTTAAGTGAATGTTTAAAAATACCTCTATTTCCACAGGCGCGACATGTTTTTTGTAACGAAAATGTATTTGTTCGAAAATTATTATTGCTTGAATCTGATGAAAAGCATTATTTGTCCTTTCTTCTAACTGCTCAGGTATATTAATTTGTTCACTATATACCAGCCAGCCTTTTCTTTAACAGGACCCCACAAAAAGAAATCCAGTGGATTGAGGTCCGGTGTTTTCAACGCCACTGAAGCATCAAGCATCTAAATTTTAGAAAAAGGCTTCAGATTTTGGACAATATTTACATAAATACATATGCCCAATTATTTCACTTACCTACTAGTTTTATTTTTTAATTATTTAAAAAAATTAAAAATATTTTTTTAAGTTTGTGTTTTTATTGAAGCGTCCTAGATAAAAATTTTATAGGAAAGACTTCCCTTAAAATTGACCAAAGAATGCGAGGTTTCATTTTTGGTAGCCTTCTTAAACTTCTTAAACTTTGTATTACAGTAAATTGTTTGTGTAGCAGTTACGTTGTTACCGTCATTCATAAAATTGTTTCTTTGGATATTTGAAAAATTCAACTATCTAATGAGAATTATTCTTTGTTCCTGTAGCTGAGGAGGCTTGCTTGGTTTGGTGCCAAAAACGGAACGGTGGCACCAAGAGTAGAGGCTGGACCTTCCCCGATGGCACTGCCTGTCAAACGCGACGAAATCGATATGGTAGGGCCAGCTACTGCATCAAAGGCAAGTGCGAAGAGTTTACTTGTGATTCTTTCGACGAAACAGCATTTTCTCTTTCACCCGATTTGTGTCCTATCGATAAAGATGACAACGAGATTACGTGGCGCACTAATCTCAGGAGGAGGGAGGCCGTTAGATGGAAGAGCGCCAGTGGGTGTCACTATAACTGTATTTCTCCTGGATCTGGGATAAGGCTGGTTACGTTGAAAGGAAAGTTCGGCAAATCAAGTATTCAGCTATGTCAGCCCGACAAATATGTAAGTAAAATTTAATGATGAAAGTGTGGTATTTTATAAAAATGCAGTGCGATTATATTTTATATTTCAATTTTCCATATCTTAACAAAATGAATACCATTTGAGATGTCTGAAAGATACATATAATGTCTTTAAAATGTTTGTTTCAAAATGAAGAAAAAGTGTTATGGTTTCTCAAATTTTCGTGATATAAAAAATTGTAATAAGCATTCACGTACTGTAAGTTTCATATTTTGCTAAACAATTTAGATACAGTTATCAATTACACAGCCACATAAAAAAGTTCTGTACCAGAGACATGAGTATATAGATTTTGTGTATTTTTTTATGCTGAATCTGATTCCGTAGCCTAAAAACCAATTTACCAGGTCAATTTTAAGTAAAACGCTAAAATATCCTCAAAATATGGTGAAATGGTGAGGATAATGAAATGAAACAATTTGGGGCAACATTTTAAAATAATAGTTTGAGCAGTAGAAAGAAATATATTCAAATTAAATTCACCCCAACCCTAGGAGGGGTTAATTTCACGGCTAAAATCAAATAACGAATGTTGTGTTTTATAATGCCAAATGTATACATGTAGGTTGATAGACAACATACTAAAAAATATAATATAACTTATTCCTCAATAGGTTGGATACCACCTACAGATCAGGGTCCCACTTATCCCTTTAAGTACCCAATACATTCATATTTCTATTCAATATTTCTGTCTGAATTTAGTTACCGCGGGTTTTTCAGGTCGCTAATTACGAATCCGAAAATTCCTGAATAAAAATGGCGAATACAATATGGCGGATGTAAAAATCGGAAAAGCATTTAAAATTTTACGATTATAGCTGAAACTTATTACTCGGTGGTTTTCAAAGTCGCTAATCCCGAACTTTATGGTTTTAAGAAGTATATAAGGCTTAGGTGTGGATTTAATTTGTATATGTTATATATTTCTTTATAATGCTCAAAATATTATTTTAAAATGTTCTCAAAGTACGAGTACCTACTTACCATTTACAAATTGTTACATTTCATTTTAAAGCTTTACCTTATTATACTCACTGTTTCACCTTATTTTGAGGATGTTTTAGCATTTTATTAAAAAATTACCTGGTAAATCGGTTTTTGGCTGCCAATTCGGATTCAGCATAAAAATTTATAACTTCCGTATATTTGTGAAAAAAAAAAATTAAACCGTAACTTTTTAACAAATTAACGTAAATAGTAAAAAAGAAAAAATAGTTGTGACTGACAGAGACACAAAGGTAAAATTGTAATTATCATAATATTCACAAACAATGTAAATTTAAAAACAGGCACAACTTAAATTTATACAAACTTAATGATGAATAAAGAATATAATTGGTGAGTCTTTTAATTTTGATACAATATAATATTTTTTATTAGGGATGTGGTAGGGTGAAGTCTCCATTTCAACATGCATCAATGGTATGTGCGAAATACAAGGAAAAAGTAAGAAGGCTTTCTGGATTAGGAATGCAAATTTCACCAGCCGTTGGTAAGATTTAGAAATTTGTCTCTCAATTTACCTAATTTTTAACTTTCATAATTAACAAAATTCCTCTAAGTAAGAACAAAAGTCCCTATAGATATGAATTGGGAGATAAATAATTTTTTTTAAGTATTTGAAATGTCTAAAAATAAACAACCGAAAATTTAAATTTAAGGTATTTTACTTTTTATTCTGTATAAAAATTTACCTCATCTTTCTTGGCGATATATTTTTTCACTTATAAATTTTATATATTTAATTTTAAATTAAAAAGGTAAAAGCTATATTTTGCATAAAAAGTCCTCTTGAAAAAAAAGACCTATCTTGAAATTCAGACCTTAAATAAGTTAACAAATGCCATGTGTCAAGGTACCCGTCTGTAAATGATTTTCATTCATTATTGTCATTTTGTTTTATAAGCATTAAAAAATGATATAGTTATAGTATTCAAAAAATCGTTTTCAAAAATTTTAATTCGAACTGTATCGAACCCTGTATCTCGAAAACTAAACTTTCCTCATCAATTTATACTATTTGCTTTTATTTTGAGAATTTCTAACACTAAAATTCCTTAATAAAACACTAATTCCTTTTCTTTTAATCTCATACTTAGTTCTTATCTCTTTAATTTTTAGTTTATCAATTAAATAAATTGTGTATGATTAAAAGTAAATTTTCATTTGTGCTTATTTAATAACGTTTTATCCAACAGAGGATCCCGATAGGCCATGCCGAGTAGCTAATTTTAATTCGAACTGTATCGAACCCTGTATCTCGAAAACTAAACTTTCCTCATCAATTTATACTATTTGCTTTTATTTTGAGAATTTCTAACACTAAAATTCCTTAATAAAACACTAATTCCTTTTCTTTTAATCTCATACTTAGTTCTTATCTCTTTAATTTTTAGTTTATCAATTAAATAAATTGTGTATGATTAAAAGTAAATTTTCATTTGTGCTTATTTAATAACGTTTTATCCAACAGAGGATCCCGATAGGCCATGCCGAGTAGCTTGCCAAGATGATTCAATTTCGCACCGTTTCTACTTAGTTAATGGTGAAGAAGGTTGGTTTCCCTTCGGAACAGATTGCTCAAGAGGAAACTCAGACAAAAAAGCATACTGTGTGAGTGGAAAATGTTTGGTAAGTGGCTGTCACAAATATATTTATGTTTTACATAAATCTAAACACGTTTTCTTTATGTTTTCCGATAACTTCCCAATATATTGACGATTAATAATAATAAATATTTTAGGAATTTGGATCAGATGATACTCCACTGTCAGAAAGTGAGTTTACCTTGCCACTTTTATCCAGATCTCGAAGATCTCTTGAGAACAATAATGCCACAAAGATTACTGCCAAATTGGATGAAAAGCAATTGGAAGAAATAATAAGTGAACTAAATAAAACATTATTAGGTGAGAAAATTACTACATAATCTTTATTTATACATATTGGCTTTTGGTGAAATGAAATAGGATGAGAAAAAAATAGATTGTTTCGAATTCATATTTTTGTAGCCACTTTGGTAAAGAAAATCGAATTAATTCTCTTGGAAAATGTGAATTTAGGCTCCGTATCACCAAGAAGTGATTGATGGTAATTAATTATATCTTAAATAACCGTATTTGTTAACAAATTTTTTTTTATATATTATATTATAAGGCGATATTTTGGGCAGGCAATATTTTGGGTTTCAGTCAATACAAATTTTGTTTGTAAATTTGTAGTTACCAATAGCCCAATGTATTAAATTTAACATTGATTTTTCAACTTGAGAGCGATTGTTAAAAAATCATATTTATATTTTGATAATGAAGTACAGGGCCTACTGCTGGTGAAAATTAGTCGCCCAGTGATTGAAATGAAACACCAAACAACAACAAACACAAAACAGTTTGCACCACAAATAAAAAGGCAAAAGCTGTTACGCACACCTGTTGAAGGACGAATACTAAAAAATATAATAATTTTCATTTTATTATTGTAAAATTCCTAACTTTTTGTAAACAGTAAAATCAGATTAGGTTCATACAAACCATTCAAAACGAATTAATAGATTGTATTCAGAAGAAATATTATTTATTTCAAAAGTCCTCTCCATGAAACACCAAAAATTATTCGCCATATAAACACCTATCCAGAAATGATTTTTCTTTGTAATACAGGGATTAAACTTGAGAAAACTTAATTTTTTTAAGTGACAAAAAAACTAAAGTGATTTTCTTCACATTTGACATCTAGCACTAATTTTTTATTGTCCTTAAAAGGGCATAAATAAGGTTTGTTAGATACAGAAACATGTTTTCAAGGGCACATAAAAATTTTTTTTTCTTTCAAGCTATTTGAAATTTCACTCACTATTATGAGGGCACAAGAATTTTAAGACACAAGTTTATAGGAACTTTTTTTTTGTTAATTTATCCACCATTAAAATTTGGCAAAATATTTTAATTACATTATTTTAATTACACTGATGTACAGAGTCTTCATAAATTACAAGCCACGTGGACAGTAATTTTGTTTGAAACAGTAATTTTATTCCTTTACGTTGACAATTAAATTTCGGTAAAATTAAAAATTATTAAAACAGTAAAATTAAAACACAAATGTGTTCAGCGATTGCATTATTTTGAGTGTAGATGGTTTATTACTGTTTGTCGTAAAGGAATCATTAATATTGGTAACGCTAAGGCCCGGTACTTTGAGTCTCGTTTAAGGCTTGATTAACTAATCAAGCGATTAGACTGTGAATGTACTATTATAAAATGAATTAGTATATGTACAGTCTAATCGCCTGATTAATCAAGTTAATCAAGTTTTAACCGAAACTCAAAGTACCGGCCGTAAGATTTAGGAATTTTTAATTCAGTGTCAATCGTGCAATGTTGGTTGCCGAAGTTCGAAGATCATGTGGCTTGTAATTATTTATGAAGGCTTTGCATGTAATCTTATTTAAAAAATTTATGCATGTAGAAAAATAAGTCTGTCAATAGTTTTAACGCTAAATTAATGGCATCTTTATTTGATTTTCCTGTTGCAGGAAGTTCTAACCAGGCTAGTGGAACACATCAGTTCAATATCGACTTAAGCAACCCCATCCATGTTAATATGGATGCTGATGAGGAACACTATCCTCAAAATTATTTTAGAAAAAATGATTATGACTATGCAAACTATGCTTGAACTCTTTTTATATGTGATTTATATAGGTTCCATAATTGCGATAATATTTTATACGCTCTACTCTATGTATTTTTAATAAATTTTTAATAGTTTTTATACTTGTTTCAGTCTCCATACTTTCATTTCATGTCTGCATTTTATACTTTCTAAGAAATTGTGTGGGCAGAAGTTGGGCAATTTTTTCTGAATAGGTCAGTGCACACACAGGTGGACTACTAAATTTAAATATTCAAATTTACATTTTGTGATTGCCCTGGTCAGCAATTTTTTAGGTGCATCATGGCCTATGAATAAAATCAAATGAACATTAATGTTCAATTTATTCATATACCGTGTGTTCTAACACACCATATACAGTTTCTTAAGGTCAAAACATTAAACGAGTTAATTCAACTTGTCCCTACAGTGGTTTTAGAGCCACTACACTTGGCCAAATGTTGCTTTATTTAGTCACTAGAGGGTGCCAAAGTCGGCATCATTGTTTATTTTTTCCAAAAAACTAAAACATAAAATATGAGCAACTTTTAGAAGAGAGGAGTCTGAGATGAATGTTATTATTATTTTTAATTACAACTTTCTGAATTCCATAATGCAATATTTAATTTTTATTGTAAAAATGTATGCTGATGGTTTATCATTAATTATTTCAAATAAGTCAACAAAAGACCTGACTACTAATCTAGAAAATACATTGTACAATGTGTCTAAGTGGTTCAGTTGTAATAACTTATATTTAAATACCGACAAAACTAAATTAATTAGATTTCACAATAGGCAAAAAAATGCGAGTCTGTTGCGGCAAATATTAACAACTGTAGTATTACCAATGATGAAACAGACTGTGTCAAATTTTTAGGAGTTACTTTGGATGATACATTAAATTGGAAAATGCATTGCAATAATCTTATATCTACATTAAGTTCAGTAAGCTACTTAATGAAGTGCATGAAAGAAATTTTGCATGAACAACAATTGTTAAATATATATATGTGTTGTCAAGATGTTTCCGGATTCCTCTCCGCGTATGGTTTTCTTGATTCTGGATAGAATCGTGTTCTGGACGACGTTTCGGCAAGATCACACTTGCCATTTTCAAGTCTTGTGAACAACGTATTACACGAAGTAGAACAAAGAAGACTTGAAAATGGCAAGTGTGATCTTGCCGAAACGTCGTCCAGAACACGATTCTATCCAGAATCAAGAAAACCATACGCGGAGAGGAACCCGGAAACATCTTGACAACACATATAATATCCGCGGAAATCTGAAGTTCAACATAATCAACCTCAACGGGGAGGAAAATCTATCCAACATCAAGAAGTTTGAAAAACTTCGATCAAAGAGAAGCAAGCTGCTGTGCAACCTAACATTCCTGGAACGCTGCCGAGACGAGAATATTATACCAAAGAGTTTGAAATTAACATTCCACAAGAAGAATAACCAGACGAGAAATATCCTAAGGAGAGCGAGCCTAGCACTAATAAGAGAAGCCATTCACGACGCCAGGAGAGACCTAAACCAAGTAAACACTAATCTTTACAAACTTCACTTAATCCTGAGCAGTACACTTCATCCAACACTATGGGAGACCTTGGATAAGATATCAGAATTTAGAGCAGAAACCGATTTCGAGCTAACCAAGAAGAAACAAAAAGAGAAATTTGAAAGACTGCAAATTGAACAAGCTCCTAAGAAGACCCCAAGACNATCCGAATTCCTTTTGCAAAATATACCATAACAGCTAATTCACCAGATTGTTTGAGATTTAAGATATATAACCATTTACCGAATGAACTCAAGACTGATAAGATTACTATATCTCAATTTAAACAAAAACTGAAAATATTTTTAGTAGATAAGTGTTTTTATTCTTTATTGGAATTTTTTTCCGCTGTTGTGTCTTAGGTTAAGTTATTATATGTTTATTTGACTATTGTTATACAATCCTTTTTTGTCCACAACAAGATAAATAAATAAATAAATAAATAAAATAAAAAAATCAATCAAATTTTTCATCCGATTATATCAAAAATGTGTTTAATAATGGTTAATAATAATCATGGGTCTTGATTTTTTTAAATGGAACATTGATGCAAAATTCAATTTTGTTTTGACTTTATTAAGGTATCTTGGCATCTACTTATTATTTACTAGATATTACATTCTTTCATATTTTTTGTTTTAAGAAATGGATACCATATGGTACTGAAAATTTCAAGATGAAAATGGAATGTAAAAAAGATATTTGAGGGGTCATTTAACGCAAAAGTTATCTAAATATTAATAATTTATTATTTATTTGTGAAAGCATGATCAATGGATTGGCACATGGCATAGGAAAAGCATACTAATAATAGAAAAATTAATAATACATAAATACAGAGAAAGCACTAAAAAGTTAACAGTAACTATTCAAATGTCTACCACTTTAATAGGCACATAATCGAATAAGCATTTTGTATACAATGTGCTGTTCCGAAGAGTGATATATTCATAAAAATTAATTATGACTGTTTTTTTACATCAAATGATACTGAAAAATTTTTTGCATGAACATTTTTTTTTAATCTGAGGCTGAGATATGGTATAATATTTTGGGGAAATTCTGTAACTGCGAAAAGTGTATTTGTAGCACAAAAACGTATTCTTAGATATATAGCAGGTGCAACAAGTAGACAATCTTGTAAAAATATTTTTAAGGAATATAAAATATTAACGCTTCCGAGTCTTTACATCTTTGAATTATGTGTTTTCATTTTCAATAACAAAAATCATTTTAATGCTTTGCAGACTTATAAAACTAGACAATGTAATACTTTTTGTGTGCCTTATAGTAATTATAATGTGTCTGTAAAATCTCCTTTTGTGTTTGGACCCAGGGTGTTTAATAACTTGCCCTTGGAAATAAAAATGATTGAGAATCTCGGTAGGTTTAAATCTAAGTTAAAATATTATTTAATTGACAAATATATATATATAACATTACTGAATTCTTTTAGTATAAGAATTTATGGCTTTTCTCCTCCCTTTTTTGTATTATTGACTATTCCCATACTTGATTACAAAGTCTTTAAGGAAAATAAAAGTTATTTATTTATTTATTTATCTTCTGCGAATATCTTGTAAGCATTGCATTGCATCTAGTACCTGTTATATTTAACACTGGGAAGAAATTTATGATGAAAATTTTAAAATACTAAAAAACAGATTAATCAACAAGGTGCAATGTTAGTCTGACTAGAGGAAGTCCTGCAAAAAATTTGCATCCAAATTCGCATAAATTTAAATACAAAAAGTAGTTCTACTCGTATAAGTACAGTCATTGAAGCTGAAAATCAGCTGTAACCTCCGAATTCTCTGAATTTTTGTATGATGTAATTTTATGATAAAACTTATCGTTTAGCTGAAAATCGCGAAAAAAACATTTTTTTGACCTTTGACCTCGAGTAATTTTTTTCGAAGTACAGGAACGATGAGGAATTTTAATATGTTATTTTTAATTATGTTTTAAACAATTTTACTCACTTTCAGCTTGTCGTAAATTTATGTACTTTCACTTTTATTTTTTGGTCTAATTTGACCGGACTAAATAAGAGTAGATCTGGTATGTACTTTATTAGCCTTTTATTTAAATTTTGTCTGACGTTACATAAAGTTCTATGTTGTTTGATAATATGAAGTGATTCTCAAATATTTGGCCACTAATAATGTTTTTGTAAACTAAAGATTTAAGATATCCCCAAAAATAAAAATCCAGCGGATTTAAAGCAGGTCTACGTGCAGGCCAAGGTACTTCGCTACCACGTCCAATCCAACGGTGCAGGAAATTTCTATTACGATATTCTCTTCTCTAAAAAATAACTACAACAAAAAAACTGCTTCCTAATCAAATTGAGTAGAATTGGCAGAAACAATATGGTATTGTAGTGACAGCTGTCAATTTTTTATGTCAATGCCTACTACTTTGGAAAAAATAATTTTCTAATTTAATTCCCGTCGAATCTCAAAAACTTAAAACGTCTGTATCTCGAAAACAGTTGCGTTTATCGATTAGTAACAAGTATACCTTTTTTATTTGGAATTGAACGTAGTTCAATAATTTATAGTTAAAAAATTCAAAATTGTAAAATATAAAATGTTACACATATTTTTACATCGACAGGACAATACAACTAGCGCCCCCTGGACGTGACCTCAACACTATTTGCACATTTGTATTTGCCACCTCAAAAAATTTAATACATACTAGTGTTTTTTCATCCACGTACTCACATATTTTTAGTTACTGCTGATTAAATCTTTTTATGCTTTCTGATTATTATGTACTGCTTTACTTTAATATTAGAGTATTAAATAAAATAAAACCTATTCTTTTTCTCATTATTTACCTGCTGTAGGATTCGCTGTAAATGTCTGCAATTAAGAGGATATCTGCTGTGTATCAAAAAATGATATCTGTATATAGGGTGATTCAATCATAATGTCGTTAATTTTAACCATGTATTCGGAAGGCCAAATAAAGAGAAAAAATTGAAAAAGAAAAATTTCCCGACCTTTTAAAAAGTGAGCAAATTACCAATTAACTCCTTTTAAGTAGGTGCCCTGCTTGGCAATAGGGAATGCACTGTCCAGCAGAGTACAAAGCGTTCGAATGTTAAACTGAAACAGCTGATTTATTAGTCTTCTTAAATTTTACAAATGCTTTCAAATTCAAAGTAAAGTGGACCATCATTTTATTAAGAAAGTGCTATGGACGGATGTGTTGTATTAGCCGTACAGGCATTTTAAGTAGGTAAGTACCACACAACTCTTTGAACAGCAATAAGTCACACAATAAGGTATATGTACTACAAACTGAGTAATTAATTGAACATAATACAAAAAATTCATATTCAATTATAAAATGTAGTGAAAACGTTAACAATATTGAAAACACTAAATTGTATAACCTAGTATTCGAAAACAATTATCTTCCTTAGGTATTCATTTGTTTTTATTAACAAATAAATAATACTAGTTAATATTTAAAACGTAAAAAAATGTCTTATTGATTTATATGTCTAGCTAAAAAGTTCTGTTTATTTATTAAAAACACATTAAACGCTAGGTTAATGACCGAATATTACGGTAGATCAAGATTCACTCTCGATAAATCTTTGTAGGTCAGCAGTCAAGTGTGGTCCAAAAAGGAGTTTAAATAATGACTTGAAAATATTTTTTTTCAGTATATACATATGCATTTTAAAATTTTTTTAATCGCGTATTCGTATTCTACTTATTTTTCCCTATCTCCCCTTAAAATTAATAACATTATAACTGAATCACCCTGTGTGAGTGGTAACATTAAAATTCCATTCAAACCAAACGAACGATTTTAGAGTTATTTAGAGCAAACTTAAATTTTTTGCCAACTTTGGCGGCCTCTAGCTGCTAAACGAAGCAATTTTAGATAAAAATGGGTTTGGTTTAATTTGTTCCAAAGTATCTGCAGTTACGGAGTACTGAAATGGATTAATTTATGTACTATGCTGTCATTTTAAAAAAGTCACAATAATTTTGTTTTTAATTATTTAAAAAAATTGGAAAAATTTATAAACATAACATACTTTCTTTCATTATCAACTAAACTGAACTTTTACTTTTGAACTCTTCTTCGATTTCTTGCAATATAAGGAACATCTTCTTAGGGTCAGTGTAGAAGTACATCCACAATTGCCTGCGGTAATTTTGCCATTTGTCGGGTATCTTGTTCTAAAAAATAAAAGGGAAAGACATTAAACCAAATAAATATAAAAGTTTACAAATGTCCAATACTTTACCCACTTATAGTACCCATTAAAATAAACAAGTTAAGTCTTAGTCAACAAAACCTGACAATCCAATACCTATATCACTCAAGGATATCTCTGAAACAATTGGATTGTAGATCCATACTAACTAAAATTTGTTTTATTTGAATCATACTAGGAATGAGTAAAATGTTTGATAACATTTATTTAAAGTCTGTATTAAAAGGATGTGCAAGGACTAACCATGGAAGAATTAATTTGAACAGCAGATTTGATCGAAGTGATTTGCTGTTTCAGGTGCTCTTCTACTTCACCTAGGATTTTCTGAAGTTCAGGTGGCATCACAACAATTCTGTGAGTAGGGCCACAAATAAGAAATGACTGAAGAATGTTGACATTGTTTCTCCTACAAATCATTAGATTTTAATAAAATTTAACAGCATATTTTATTCTGATGAATGCATGTTTCAGGCAGCTCAATACCTCTATTGTCCCACAAATTGTGGCATTTCGAGTTATTATTCTAGTTCTATTTTCTAGTTTATGTCATTATCAGAGTTAAAGCAAAGAGAACATTCATTCACAGCACATTCTGTGAACTTTTCCATCTCAGGTTTTGTTTTTCATTAAGTTCATATTTTTAAATAATGGTCTGTATTTTAATGTGATATGTACAAAGAAGTATTTTTAATTATGAATTTGTTATTAGTGAAGTGTTAGTCACGTTTCGAACACATTTGAGCCATCATCAGAAGTTTTTCTCAAGTATAAAAGTTTGAAATTAATATTTAAAAATAAAAAGTAGAAAAACTTTCTAATATCATGAAAGCTTAAAGTATTTGAACCATTTTATAGTTCAGATATGTGTTTTAAGTTTAATTTATTATACAAAGGTAGGTACCGTAAATTGGGGTTACATTGGACATCATGATGGGATTGGCCATTTTGTATTGACCACATGTTTAATAATCCATGTGAAGTTAACGTGGGTGTTTGTATTTATTTAAAATTTTTTGCGACGATTGATTTTGAGTATTGTCTAACAGGTAAGAAATGTTTATACTTTTAAGAACCGATAAACTTTATACTACAGTTATGTAGTACTAATGACTGAAGTATAAATTGTATAAAAATAATATAACCTATAGATCCTGCTATTAGGTTGTGCAAGTTTCAAATTTTTATCTTTTATGATTTTTGTATAATTAAAAAAAATTGTCAACGACATTTTTTTAGGGGTGAGATTGGCCATGGTGCAAACATATAAAAAACGTTAGGAACCAGGCCCTATGCGAATTACCAACTAAAATATATGGATGAAGAAATTCAACAGGTCCAGGATATGGAAAATTCGTCGTGGGTAATAAGAGCAATCATTTAAAATTTGTTGCCAAAGTTTTAGAATGCACATCTCACCTCTCAAAATACAAATGTAAAAATTAAAGCAGATTTTGAGACCTATAGATACAAAAAATGACACATTTATTT
Organism: Anoplophora glabripennis; assembly: GCF_000390285.2. Lineage (NCBI taxonomy): Eukaryota > Metazoa > Arthropoda > Insecta > Coleoptera > Cerambycidae > Anoplophora > Anoplophora glabripennis. The sequence continues at coordinate 297,990 of NW_019416562.1, forward strand.
ATCCTGTAGCTTACTACATATCTTAATATCGCTACAGTTGATATGGAACAAATTGTATAAAAATTAGAGAATCCTAAGGAACTAAGAAGGGAACACTTCAGATTTAATAATCTGTTTTTTAACTGCCTTAAGGTGATGTTAGGATAAACCCTAAAGTTTTATAGTTTTTTATAGAACATATTTATTTTTTTTATATTTATTTAGGCAAACACAGTGTCATGTTGTCTTCATATGCTTATGTTATGATGAAAATAAATATTTTAACATATAAACAACTGTTTTTTTTTCTATATACATTCTGACTTATAATTTATTTTTTAAAAACTAAATTATTGTCCTATCTTACTCTTTAGTCATGTTGACTTCAAAATATATGGCGTTTAAACAGCTATCCAAACTCGCCCCGAAGTGCGGGGCGAGTTGGGACAACAAAAATCCAAAAAAATATACATTTCAACATCATCAACTGTAAAATTTCATGATGTCTATGTATTCGTTATGTATCAATTGCAATGCACAAAAAGCAAAGAAATAATAAAAACTATTATTAACGAAAATATTGATGTGTTTACCTCAAAATTGTCCAATGTCACCCCGGT
>NW_019416562.1:298849-307372 GCF_000390285.2 Anoplophora glabripennis
CTTTCCGCAGCTCCTTTAATTGTTTGTTATTGTTATCACGATTATTCTTTAAAATAAAGTTATATAGTCATTAACGTTATTGAAACTGACAGCTGCTATACAGCTCGTTGAGAAATGAGGTTAAGTTGGTCGCTATAAGCTACGCCCTACGTCCAATGTGTCAGAGCCAACTTCGACCACGTTTTTATTTGAACGCTCGTTATTTATTTGCGCAAACACAGTGTCATGTTGTCTTCATATGCTTATGTTATGATGAAAATAAATATTTTAACATAAACAACTGTTTTTTTTTTCTATATACATTCTGACTTATAATTTATTTTTTAAAAACTAAATTATTGTCCTATCTTAGTCATGTTGACTAAATAGTTGGAACAACAATAATCCAAAAAAATATACATTTTAGCATCATCAATTGTAAAATTTCATGTTGTTTATGTATTCGTTATGTATCAATTGCAATGCACAAAAAGCAAAGAAATAATAAAAAATATTATTAACGAAAATATTGATGTGTTTACCTCAAAATTGTCCAATGTCACCCCGGTTTACGTTACTTAATTTTCTGTACGATTTTTATTTTGATTTAATGACTAAAAAATAATATAAATTTCTGAAATTTCGTTGGCTTTAGGAAGTTTAGAATTACCTCTTTTTACGAGGGCTATATTTTAAAATGTTTTCATGTTTATTTCATTTATTTAGTTTATAAGTAATGATAATACAGGGAGGCCCTTATTAATGGGTCATAGAATAACTGTATAGATTGTAGGCATTAAAATAGTAGGACTATAGGAAACTATATGTGCCTTACTATAATGTTGCTGGTTTATGATGTACAGAACGTTAAAATTTGGTTTTAAATTTCAAATTTATTCCTTTCATAAAAATTGCATAAAACAGAGGCGTTTGATAGTAAGAAATCCGAATTTGAGCTTAATTTTTAGATATCCTTAGATGGCACTAGATATACACTACTGCATAGTTATCTATCCTTGCAACATATTTAAGCTCTGCCTGGCTTTTGAATAAATCATTTGATACGTTGATTATTTTCGAGATATTCCCACTTTAATGATTGTCAGAGTATAATTTCTGACCACTAACCACTAAATATTATTCCGGAAACAACTTAAGTAAGCTCTGTCTTTTGAAGACAGTGCTAGTGACAGCAAAAAACAATGTGGCTTGTCTTGGCAGAAACTTATTCAGTATTTCAAAAATAATAATCTTAAGTGGATTTTTTACTTACGATATCCCAAGACACAACTAATTTAGACATTTTAAAAAATGTGAGTGAAATATAACGGCTGCGTTTCAGCAGGAGATATTTTTATTTGTTCCAAAACCGCAGGTATATAGCCAAATTATAAAATTTTTCACTTTTCCTGAACTGGATGAAATGAATGAATTTTCATCCCAATCGTTTACATTTACATGCTGCAACACAAGTAAATAAAACTGCGATTTTAAAAATTCAACATGAAAGACTTTATCTTCATCCACATCATTTTAGGCCTGTCCAAAATTTGTTTCCCATTAACTTATCTATTAGAATTAGGAGGCTATTTTTATGAGACTTGCTTATATCTAATTGGAGAAACAATCACATTTGGGAACAAGAAAACCTTTATTCAATTAGAGAAAGATATTTCCAACATGAGTTTTCAATAAATATTTGGCGTAATGGCATTAATGATGAGGATAATTTGTAATTTTTCAAAATAGTTTACCAGATGTATTAAATTGTTTTTCACTAGACCTGCTCATTATACTTCACTAGTTGGAAACCTTTCGAACGAAAATTTCCCTCAAAAGTGGATAGGTCATGGCAGCAAATTTCCTTGGCCAAATTGTAACCCTAACCTCACCTGCTTACATTTTAAATTTTGGGGCTACTTATAGACTTAGTTAATAGCTACGTTCGGCAAACTGTTACGGATTAGGGGTGGAGTGGATTGGGAGTGAATTCAGAATTTTTAAGAGTTCACAGAGCAAATTATAAACAAACTTTTCAGAATCTGGAATCTGACGTTTACAAGAGAAAAAAATTTAGGTTAGATGTTTTGTGTTCAAAAGTAAAATGAATTTTCCCTTTGCAATTGTAAATTATGTTCGTGAAATATTCGATGATTCTTCCGAGGAAGAAGAAATCAATGAAAAAGTTGACCGATATGCCGAATATACGGTACCACATTAATTAAATGATGTATATTTGTTTTAGCAAAGTACATAACATATACAGTATAGCAAAGTTTACAGAAATAGTATCACAGACCAATAACAGAGAAATAGTATTCTGTAAACTTTGGTTTTAGGTTAGGTTACCTATTTTACTCCGTAAACACTATCTCGAAGAGGTGGGATATATAGAGTGAGTTCTGAGTGTTCCTCTCCAACGTAAACGAACGGTAAATAAATTGCTCTAGTCACTCTAATTGTAATAAACGAATTGGGTTGGAGTGAAAAGAGTTAGCGGAGTTGGATAGCCGAACGCGCCTTATAAAGACATTGTTTCATGTGAAAATATTCTGCGAATAATTCACGCAGGAGTTAATGCCATTAGGAACAATAAAGGCATTTTATTTCGAGTAAGACATCATTTAAATAAAGGAATATGAAAATATATTGAGATAAATTGAAGATAAAGTTTGCTTAGGTTAGTACCAAAATAATATAAGTAGTGGTACGAAAGCAAAGTGGGAACATCTCGAAATTGGAGTGATGTATTGATATGAAACAAGTATACCTTTTTACCTTAGAAATAATCAGCTTATAAAATTATTTAATCAAAATGTAAATAGGACTTTGCATAAAAATGTTGCGATCAAAGATAATAATGCAACAGTGAGATAATACTGCCCCTATCTAAAAATTGTTCATATTCGGATCTCTCTATCAAAAATCTCCTGTTGTAAAGATGTCTGTCAATTTCACTAAATATATATTTATCACGTAATAAATTTGAAATTTAAAATCAATTTATTATTTTGATATCTACAATTACTCTATGACCTTTACATTATGGACCACTCTGTATAAAACAAGACTGTAAAGATAATATAAATAAGGATAATGTAAGGTATATAAAGCAGAGTATAAACATGTTTCAGAAAATGCCTTAGTGATTGTGTTTTAACTTAAAACACAATAATTTTGTTTGTTAGTAACATTTTACATAGATTTAAAGCATCAAAGGGTTATACAAAATGCAAGTTGGGGTTACAATAATAGTTATTATAAAAAGTTGTATATACCTATATTAAAAACTTACTGAATTCTAGCAAAAAAAAATTAACAAAAAATGAAGATACTTATTTGTGGAGTAATTTGCATTTTTTCTTTATTACCTATTTTATTTATTTTTGTCACTGTGAAAAACAATTGAAAGTTACCCTGGTAGCAAAATCTTGCACAAGGCACTTATACAAGACTGCTGTGTACCTATTGCCGAAATCAGCATCAGGTTTACTGCAAGATTCATTGTGCAATTGTCTTGATCAAAGCTTTCATTGGATTTGATTCAGGGCACTTGAGCACAAAGGGGTAAATTAAAGCAAGTGGCTATGTTGCAAACTTACATTAGAATTAAGTAAGACATATTGTACTTGACTTATACTAATTCACCCCTTTGGACTCAAGTACTTTTGGTTAAGCCTGGTACAAGTATTGTAAAAGTATCTTGCATAAGAAACGATATAAATTTCAGCAATAGACACAAAACAATCTGACACAATTTGGCTATTTTAAGTAAACTTGAAACAACTTGTATTAGAATTGCACACGATTGTGCTACCAGGGTATATACCAAAAAGACCAGTCAAGAGTTATTTTTATGAAAATAGTTATGCCTAACCAAAAATCTCACACTGACAGAAAATTAGATAAATAAAAAGCTACTCTGTGAACTTATATCATTGTTGGTTACAAATACTAAAAGAAGTAATAATCGAGTAAACATCATCTGTAGCTATGGAAACTGACACAAACAAATTTAAACTGTCAAAAATTATTGAAAATGCGATTTCCTTCTCAATTCTGAACACATCCTGTATTTTTGAATTTATGAATCAAGATATCAAGATACAGTTGTCACTGTTCAATTATTCTCAAAATTCGAGCCCAAGACACCTTAGCTATTTCTTATTAATCCCTTCGGCAAATAAGAGAAATCTCCCTAAAGTTGGGTATTTTCAACTTCTGATAAATGTATCTTCCAGTTAAATCTATATCTGTCTCATAAAACACATGTGCATAAGAAAGCAACAGACTTAGATTTAACTGACAGTGAAGAAACTGACCCTTAGTGTTGAAATTGGCTCCCTCCACATAATCATAACAAAATGATACAAACTGTACTTACAATTCTTTAACCATTTCTTTATGGCTGTAAAAATCAGAGCAGAACAGCTTATTCTCCAATCCGCCCAATTCACTCTTGAATTCACAGACAACTTCCAAGGACTTCTGCAAATCAAAGTCCGGCTCATTTGTAAGAATCCTTACAATTGATTTGATCATATTAAATCTTTCTCCAATACTCTTCAAATTGTAATCTCCATATTTGCAAATGATCTTGTTCATTTTTTCCTAAAAAAAAATATAGGTATGTACTTAGATATTGAATTTTAAAATCGAGTAAGTCTTACTGTTCGTAAAGTACAGCTCTGTAGATCTTTGTTGATGTACTGAAGAATTTTTCTGAAAAATTGGTCAGAGTTATCAATATCTTTCTTTTCTTGGATGTACAAAATTTTCAGTAAAATATACTGGGATAAAAATTTTATGACCATGTCTTCGATTTCCTTAAGACTCTCCAGTTTTGCTCTGAAAAAATTGTGTATTTCAATATTTGCAATTCCTTTGCAAACGTTGCAACATACTGATAAATTTTTTGTTCCTGTTGAGCATACTTGTACTTTGTTTGAGCAATATGATGTTCAGCTAATTTTTCAGAGATATTGTCCAACATTCCACACATTCTACGCTTTGTTTCTTCTTTGCCTTCCCTGCTCATTTGTGTATAAGCACTAGAGAAAATTGTTACAGAATTATCTTTTGTATATATTCTTTGAAACATATATTACAAGTGCATATTACTAGAACTATGAATTAATTTTTAAGGATTTACAATGGATTATATGTCGCATCGGAAACTTCTGTAAATATATTCATGTCAGAGCTCCGTTTTTACTTTCTATTATGTGACATTTTGCTGAAGTGTAAACAGCATATTTACTTTTCAGCTCCGTAGATGTCGAATTATGAAGCAACAAAACATCATTTGCGGAGTTTTACATATCCTGTTTAATTCAAAGAAAAATGCAGTGCTGTTGAAAATTTACAGTGAACATACTTCATCAATAAATACATGTGAGTATTGGTTACGACGTTTTAAAAGGTGGTGATTTCGATACAGTTGACAAAGAACACTGGTCAACTGAAAAAGTTCAAAGATAAGAAACTGTAAGCATTACTCATCCAAGATTCATGTCAAACGCAAGATGAACTTGCTGGATCATTGAATGTTGATCACACAACAATTTTCAAACGTTTAAATGCATTTGGTATAATTCAAAACCAAGGAAATTGGGAAAAGTAGTGGTTAGTGATGGATATTTTTTTTAATAATAATAACACAATTTTTCATAATAAAGCTTTGAATTTACAAAAAATATCCTCAAAATTAGTTCGTAGTCCTAGTAAAATTGGGAAGCAGTTTTCATTTTGAGAGCATTTCTGTTTCAGGTAAGTTGTTTGATATTGATTTTTTTTTAAATAAATGCATGTTCCTTTAAGAATTGTCAGTGACCTTATTTATGTCAGTAAATTTTTTCAATTCTAAAAATCTGCGAAAATACTGATTAATGAAATATTTTTGACTTACTTTTCCTCCAGATGTAATATGGAATCGATATCAGTCTTATTTAAATAATGTAACATTTCTCTTGCTTTTTCTACCTCAATTTTCATTATTACATAATTTTGATGACTATGGAGAATCCTGTAACGAATGTTAAAACAAATTTAAATATACTTGTATTTTAAATTTTTCTTTTTCAATGACATACCTATTTTTCATAATATTTAAAGTATTTGATATAGGATCATTTGTGCTTATTGTGTCTGAAAAAGTTTGGTTTTCTGCATCAGCCATGCTTAAACTGGAGGGATAAAATTCTACTTCTAACAACGGTGTTAAGAAAGAGGTTATATTGTCGAAATTTTCTTTGCATTTCTTCATATCTATATTATTTATAAAATTAGGCACAGAACCCTAAAAAATAACACAATGAATAATGCATAATTCAGCAGAAAAGTATTTGCACATACAAATTCAAAATTATATAGATTAGATCCATACTTCACCAGCTGAGCATGTAGTTTACCGTTTACTTCATCTAATTTTTCTCCTAATGAGTTGCACATTTCTTGTGTGGATTTTAGTTTTAATGCAGTCTTAATTTCTTCAGAGGTCTCAGTGGCTATATCTTTAACAAGTTCAATTTGCAAGGCTCTGCAAAGAACATGTTAATAGTAATAAATGTAACACTGAACATATATTTTTACATTACTCGTTTATTTTTGCCAGTTCATCAAGGTGCTTATTTTCTTCTAAAGCTAATTCAATTTCATCTTCAAGTAGTTCAATTTCCAGTTCAGTCATATCTACATCAAAAATACCTGGATATTCTGATTTAATACTTTTAACTTCTTGTTCATATTTCTCGCCCATTAATGGTACTTTCAATTCTGAAAATCTAAAAGAACTTAATAGACAAACATTTGTATCGAAAATTAATATCTTACTCTGCATTTTCTATAGGAGACAAGTAATTTTCTTTGGATAAAGAAGTACACATCCAGTTTAATAACCTTTTCAAATCTTTATCATCTGTATCAAACCAAGCTTTTATAACATTTGGGCCTACATTTAGTAAAGAAATATTTAATTCAGTGAATACTTTTAATAAATCTTCTCCATTATAATTAGACATTTTTAAAAATATTTTATAAAATTGAATAGAACACAACCGTTGATATATAACCTCACATGTCACAATTTGAGATTGAGATTCAAATATTCAAATTTTCAGTAGAACCAACCTAAGTAGTTAGAATAAAAAATTATTTCCCAATGATAGTATCCGATTAGTGTGAACATGGAGACTAGATAGTATAGTCTCCATGAGTGTGAAATTGGAGCGAATTTGGTCGTAGGTAAAGTATAGTACGTAATACGTGGTGTAATGCAATTACGCACTCATAGAATAACGCACTCGCCGCTACGCGGCGTCGTGCGTAACTTTTCCATTCCTGTGTAAAATGCTTTCTACAACACTTATTACGTAATATACTATTGTAGGTCGAGATCTGGGAGTTAGTTCGGCAGATAACGAGTAACCTGGTACCTTTGTGTTCATCATACAAAATTCGACAGAAGACGTTTCGGCTGTTTTTGAGGAGGCCTTACAGTTCCGACAATTTGTTCGTACGTAACCTACATTTCCGCAATCGTAACATGTTAAAGATGTCGCCAGTTTGGGAGGTGCGAGGGGAGGAGACGAAATTGCATCGGATATCGGCAAAGAGTAAGTCCTTGATTGTTTTTGTACCAATTTTCGACAATCTTCTTTTAAATGGCCAACATTCCTACAATAGGAACAACGTGGTTTCTTTAAATTAGATTTGCCTTGGTCAACATCAAAGGATTCATGCAAAATTACCTCAGCAATGCGCGACTGTTCCAAAAGTTCAGAAAAACTTTCAATTTTATTGCTAGGAACCAGGGACCTTAATGTAATAACGGTACCGGTCCGGTTACGGTTCGGATAGAAATGTACCATTTCGGTTTCGGTTCGGTTACGGTCCACTAGCTGATATTTGGGTCCGGTTCTGACCAGCCTTTTTCGGTCCAAAGGGTTTTTATTGGTTTTCCCTTGTGACGTAATATCATTACAATTATAGTGAAATAATTCTTCCTGATATTTTTTCCATTTAATTATGCATTTGTAAAATTCAATACTTAACAATAATTATTATATTATATAGTGACTGCAAAAGTATGGCAACGGAATATGTTTAGTTATCGAAATATGTATGAAGAGTAATTTTAGTAATTTTTTTGGTTGCATCAGTCATCAATCAGTATAAAAAATTTAATTATTTAAATTTAAACGATGATGAACACAGTATTATTTATCTAGGATAGATGATGATAATCTGTTTAAGAAAATGATACGTAACACCTGCGTAACACGATCACAACAAAAAAAGTTTGTGACAAAAACAAACGGTAAAGTAAAATGGCGTTGCTACCACAAATACACAGACAATAAGACAAAACGCGGAGAAACGGTTTGACGTAGCCGCTAGACATGACAATCCCCTCCTCAGGCAAGCCGTTGACTACGTACCCGACGTGACCGACAAACACAAAAGACCTAGACACCAACTTTTTGACCCTGGGTGACCACCCCAATGACCCCCCCCCTGCCCGCTAACCTTTTCTGTTTCAGAGAC
>NW_019416562.1:308516-320142 GCF_000390285.2 Anoplophora glabripennis
TGTTGTTTTAACTCCATGCCACCATTTTGCAGCAAAACCATCAAGCAACATCGGTAAGCCACGAAGTGCGTTGTCATCCGAAATCAGGGTACAATCTTTATAAATATTGATCGCATCGATAAACACGCTAACATCAGAGTCTTTTGAACCATCGAAACGCGAAGAACACTTGGTAAAATTCCCACTACGTGCAGGAGTTGGCGTGGAAGAACCACTAACTTGGAGCCTGTCCATTAATTGTTTAAATTGTTCATCGGTTAATGTGACAGTCATCTAGGAAAGTTGCTTTTGACTACGAAGCCAATAGTTTACCGGGTTCAGCCGTCGTGATGTCCACTTACAGCATGCAAATTAAAAGTAAAACTCACAGTTTGTACTCCAGAAAATTAAAATAAGATACTTAGGTATTCCTCAAGGATACAGCTTAGTGGGTGAGCTTGATTTGAATCTACTAGCAGCGATGCGATGGAACCTATATCCAGCGAAAAGAATAGAAACTTGACACAAACATTCAATTTCGAGAAACGTTAGTTCTGGTCCCAAACAACGTTTTGAAAAATGTCTTTAGCGTCTAATGTGCGATGTGCGAAAACAACGTACTTTTACTACAAACAAGTATTGTTTTTCACTCAACGTTTGTAAAACGTAACAGTTTTCACACCCGAGTCAGTCAATTTTCACAGATTGTTATTACGCATAACTCTTGCTTAACAAACGCGAAATACTTCTCGTTCAACTGAAAATAATGCACCACTTTTCCAGTATACTCGGGCCGCTACGTTAGGAGCCAATGTTACGGGGAGATTTTTTGGGTTATGACTTCTCCGCAGGTTTTCTTTATTTAGCCGATATATTCCTGAGCCGCAATAATACATGGTTTCAACAACGAGAAATTCGTCTACAGCTTTTTATTACAGCTAATGTGGAATTAACAGTAAAATAAACTCAAAACTTGGAAAATACTAAAATTAACACTGACAACCCTGATCCTTTTTGAAAAGTCTAGAATTTTTATGAGGTCCAGCAAACGCTCCGCCATCTAGCTTTCCGGCCGAGCAGCTCCTTTCCACGGTTGTCCCTTTTAAGGTTTTATTGTTATAATATTTTACATTCACGGTGTCCTATTTTAAATAACGCATTGTAATATCTTCTTAGGGAAGAGGAACTTTTTAGGCAAAAGTTGTAGGATTTTTATGGTGAGCTTGTCCTTGACACAAAGGTCAATCGTAGAGGTCATTTGAAGGTCAACTTGGGTTTTTAGAATGGTAGTTGTATTTCTGACATCGGAAATGAATAGAGCAGAAAATTTTATGTTCAGATATGTCTGTGTGTTATGGGTCAAAGTGACCCTAAAGGGTTATTTTAGGGCCAAATCAGGTTCTGAATAAGATTTTGCGACATATTTCGGGAAAGACTTACGACTTACGACTGGTCGAAAGTTTTATATAGTATGATGGGATCATACGATGATGACCTTGACAATAACCTAGAGGTCAAGTTTGAAGGTACTTTAAAGGTCAAATCAAGTTATGAAATAGGAGAACCCTGTTTGCAACCCCATTAAGTTAAGGCAAGATCGTTATGACCCTGAAATCGAAGAATGGCAGCTGAAGTTTTTGTACTTCTCTCCTGTTTCGCAATCGAAATAGTATTTACCATTTAGTCTTTAACTTCTTCTTAATGTTTAATGCTTAATATCCATGTTCGGGATTTTGAAATTAGGTATCATTCATTTACGATTGCCTTTTTTGATAATTTATCTACACATTCATTTTGCATGCATGACCTCTGATCCAAACTATTTCTAGGTTTTTATTCAGTAATAGCAGATCGTTATACAAACTTAATACGTCAGTAATTACAGGGTTTAGTTTTGCTGTAATTTTTTTGACAACGTTTTGCTTCTGATGGTGTCCGTGAATAAGTATATGGAAGAAATAATTGATGTCATATTATTGGCAGTATCTGATAGCTTCTGCTGTAAAGGTGTAAAGAGATTTTGTTGTTATCGTGATATATCGCATAGGCTATGATAATATTTAAGATCAATGTGTAAATATATATCGATGATGTTGCCACTGTACTAATTCTGCCTGGAATGTTATATTGCTATATTCGCTGGCTTGATACCGATAGAATTGAATGTTAATTTCGGTAGATATATAGAGTAATCAACACAAAAGCAGGATAACGTATTGGATTAATAAATTTCTTATCTGAATTGATATGACCTTAGTATCTTTCTAGTTTGGGTAGTTTTTTATGTTACTAATACTTATTACTGGTAAGTCCTAGTGTTAATAGCTTATACATTTTGGTCATACTTTTGAACAAAAGTCTATGTCTTAACATTTCTCTTCTGAAATGTATGGTAGTTAAGTACAGTTTGTTTTCATAATATTACTTGGAATACTTCGCTCGTCTATAAAAGATACAACCAAATTGCAAATATAATCTAATAACCGATAGAATAAAAGGCAAAAATTTGTGTCAGCTCCACACTTTTTCATATCATATTCATATGGTCTTTTCTGTTCAGTTTCTTATCCAGCACTAGATCTAGGCATTTGACAAATATCTTTATTTAATGCTAAGATCGGATAGAAGGACTTTGTTCCACGAATAAGACAAATCAATAAAACAAAGTAAAAGTCAGGACATGTTTATTAAATACGTCAATAAATATGTAAATAAATTATTGTATAAAACGACAAGAAATGTTTGTTAAATATCAGCCTTTAATTAATTGTTCAGTTTTTTGGGTGTTCGATAGTTGGTTCTGGGTCAGTGGGCTGTACGGTGTTCTTAGCTGGTCCGGTCTTGGTGATTGGTACAACGCGTTCAGTGTTGAGTGGCTTCTCGGACTTCTTTGGCGCGCTGACAGTCAAAATTCCATCAGAGGATAGAGATGAGACTACTCCACCAATATCGTGGCTCTCGGGTAAGACGTACCTCCTGACGAAGTGCCTTGAGATGTAACCGTGTTCATCCTGTTTCTCTTCGTGTTTTCCTTCCACCACGATGTTGCTACCATTGGTTTTTACTGTAATTTCGTTGGGAGCGAATTGTTGGACGTCTAAAATTACCTGAAATAATACAGATCATTATTAAAACTGTTATTTCCAAGTTATATTATTCAGATATATTCCAGATCTTTAAGTTGAATGTTGAATGAATATTACGAGTAAATCTTAACTAAAACGATAATTTAAGCTCTATAATTATTGTTCAGGAAGAACTTTTAAAAAAGTTCTACTAATTTAATTTTTTAATTTTATAAATAATGTATTATATAAATTATTTTATTAAATTTCTCCTATTTTTGACAAAATAAATTTTCAGTGTGTTCCCATAGTCATAAAATTAAAAATAGGCATACCTATTCAAGAGTTTTGGACATCTTCCAAAAGGTAATAAAATTTTATAATTTATTGGTAGCAGTAGGTATTTATTTTTTATCTCATTCCTGGTAGTTTTATTTAAAAATATATTTGGTAGTATCGCCCATATATGCATTTTTTAAATAAAATATTTCTTATTTAATCAAGAGGATTTACTTCTTTTGGACGGCATATCTTCGTAATAATTATCGCGATAAGTTACTATACCTGGAATTTGTCCTTATCCTGTGTAATGGTGGACCCAGAATCCTGTCTCTGAAGGGAAGTGGTAGTGTTCCATGGTCTGATGTAGTTGCTAACGCGGGATCTTCTAGGTAATGTACTCAAGGAGTTGAGGAGATCGTCTCTCCTCAATCCAAGTCCAAAGTGTTGGTCCAAAAGACGAGATGGACGGGTGAAGTCATCTTCATCCCACCAGTCACGGAATAGAAGTGGTACCATGGACATCTGGAAGACCAAACATGATATGGTTAGATTAGGCGCTTAGGCACATACACTTTCTATAAGTTATTATATATTTTTATTTGGTTTTTCATAATCATTATTTTATTATTTAACTGAATTTAACTATTTCACTACACAGTTTATCCCATTTTATTCATGCGAATCATTAAGGAAAATTTACAAACTGTTCTAATTTTGGATGTGCTAAAAATATATTGTTGTGCTTAATGCAATATCTATCATGATTCAGATGACTGGGCTAGAAATCAACCAGGAAAATTTCAAATATCGATATTTAAATGAACTTTTATGTTTCCATAAAGTATAAAATATGTATGTAGTAAAGGGATTCGGAAAATACAAGGAAGTATTTGTTTTCCTTTAAAGGTTATTAAAACTGTTTCTCTTTGACGTTGTTCTCTTAAACACAGGTCGCAATACAATAATGTATTAAATATGAAGAAGCGTTTGTCTTTATATAATAATTTATTCTTGAAATTCTCGTTTTAGAAATACAGTAGTTGAAGTTAAAAATGCAATACATGAATAAAATTACAATCAACATGAAAAAAATAAAATCTCGACCCAAACTAGTACCATAGATATTTTCTTAAAAAAACGCGGGAAGAAGCCAGACAAAAAATTTTTGTCAGTTTTGAAGTGCGAACTTTATTTTCGGAAAAAATTAATTCAATAATTTTAAGATTTATTTGCACTGCTTTTATCATTTGGTTTCAAATTAATAATTTGTAAATATGATAAATTTAGAATTAATAAAAATTAATCAAAATAATTTTGTAAAAAATGAAATGACATTCCTATACTTTTCGGTTCCAAAATTAAAAAATGTTTAAAGTTGTAACAAAGTGTATAGGATATAAAGAGTTTAGGCTTCAGGTGCAAATGCTTTATATTCTTAAATTTTGATGCGGAATACGGTCCTTCATATTTGATACGCCTACTCCCGATGTACAGCATGCGAAGGAAAATTCATTTTATGAATTAAAATTTTTCAAAAAAGAAAACAATCCAAAATTAGAATTAAAAAATATACCTAATGGTAATAATAATTAACAGTAATTACAAAATAATAATAATAAAAATAGTAATGATAATAATAATAATATTATTATTGTATAGTAAGTATAATAGTTTCTTACCTTAAGAATGTGTCTTCTTTGGTCGATTGAAGTCGAGACTGCTTGTAATGTTCGTTAGTCTGAGACTAAAATTCCTTCTCCTTTTACCTGAATATATACACAATTTCAAATAAACCAACTCAACGCGTCTGACATTTCTAGAAGGATTATATCAGATACTCTCAACTGAAAACTCCCAAAATAACCCACTGATGAATAGTAGAAAGAGATGGTGCGTATTCAGTATTTCTGAATACATCCTAAAACTCAACCAATGCTGAAAATAGCAGGAGTGAGTAAACATAAATACGAGTTAGAATTTTTACGCGATCCTTCATTATGCTTTTATTATTAGGACCATGATGCATCGGTTCAACTTTCGTCTATTTTAGGAGCTTTGTTGGGATGGATTAAGATAAATTTCAGTCTAAGGTGGGAATTGGCGGTAGAAATAGTAGATTGAGTAGGTGTGGTAATAAATGTGATAAATCCTAAACTGAAGGTGTGAAAAAATAATGACGTATGAAGTATGCCTCATGGACGAGTCATGAAAAAGGTTGTAATACTTAATTTGATAGGAATATTACAAAAATTTAAATAATTTTAAAATAATTGTAAAATCCTGATACTATGTAGTATCCATAGAACTTTTAAAGTATAAAACTGTTTAAGGAGTAAAATTATTATAAACATTTATGATTAAAAAACAAATAAGTTTCTGCAAAATAATTTATTGGTACCTAAATAAAAAGATAACCTATCTATCTTCTGTATTATTTCTAATAAACTAATGAAAAAGGATGTAAAAAGGATATTCTTGAAAAATATAGAAATCTTATAAATAGATCAAGATGTAGTAAATACAGGATATAAATATTGTATTATACAAGGTGGCCGTTTGAAACCGTCGTTAGAAATTAGAAGTACCACGAATTATTATTTTGTCTGAAAATTTCAGCTTAAACTATACTGGATTCATTAATATATCTTCAATATGTACTTCAACGTACTTATAGTCCATCTAAAAGTGCCTGATAGTTGAACAACTAAATACAGAGCCTTCATAATAAATGATTACAATCCACGTGACTAGTAATTTTGTTTCGAACAGTAATTTTATTTCCTTCTCGTTGGTAAATTAAATTCCAGTAAATTTAAAACAATAAGCTCAAGATTACATTAAAACAATATTCTGTTTCACCGACTGATGATTTTTCACGAGACCAACCAAACAACAATTCAACCAATCAGCGATCGCATTATGTCGAGTGTAGATGCAACGGTTTGTCATTGGTCATTGTAAACAAATCGGTTGTTAGTACCAGCCGTGCAATGTTGGCTGCCTAAACGCGACGGTCACGTGGCTTGAAATCACTAAAGATATGTAATGTAATGTTGCCATATTTAGTTTCTAAATTTTCCTTTTAGAAAGTGAAGTTAGGAAGTTTTATCATTTACTTTATGTTTTACATATGAAAAATATGCAATAAACTGATTTTTATAAAGGAAAAGTTTTATATTTAACAATGCAATAAAAATATAAATGAAGATAACTGGCTTACTTTAAGTTATTTTGATTTAATAAATCACTGATTTGTAAAATCAGGACCGACTGCTATCAGATTTGAGATATAAACATAAATTTTAATAGTAAATAACTTCTAATTTTTTAACTTTAATCGTTATTTTGATTGTTTTTTATTTTAATTTTATAGGTAGTGTAGTGTTTTTTTTTAACTTTATTAGAACAATCTCTATCATATACTGATTATTTGGAACCGTTTCCAATGGTGAATTCACCACAGTTGAAGTGCTCTCGAGCATTTTTGGATGGACTATGATTGTGTTGTGATTTAAATGACACTTTGGTTAAGTTCTCGTAACTATATCTAAATTTAGTCATTTCTGCGATGCAGTGTGAGCTCAAAAGGTTGTATTGAACCTATGAATGAATATTTTACATTTAATTCATGTTTTTTTGTATGTTAATATGGACATTTAATTTTTAAAAAATATGTAGTTTTTTCCTAACCTTCAAATTATATTTGATACAATGGTTTCGTCACAAAGAGAAAGAGACAACATAAAAAAATAAAAAAAATCAATCAAATGCAATATATACAAAAAAATTAAGAGTTATTACTAATCTTCTAAATGTCTCATAAATAAGATTCATTTGGAATGAATGAATATGGAATTAATATCTTCACAAGTCAACGCATCTGAGAAAAAATATGCTAAGGCGCCGTCGGATAGTGTAAAAATATGATATTTTTGATGAAAATGACCCTTTACTTACAGAAGAAATATATTCTTTGTTCCTGACAAGTCATACCTAAAATTTTCGGAAACAAAAATATATTTTAAAATAATTTGGGTTTGTTGCCAAATTTCAACTCAAAACTTATTTGTTGTTGACACAGGTAAAATGATCTGAAGGCACCCTGAATATATTCCTTGATTCCTCTTAAATCTATTAATGTGGTTGTAAAGATCACACAATTCGGCTTCTCGTGGCTTTTCGGCAAGCTTTTGAATCATAACCGGGCTTTCATTTTAGATATAATCTAAAGGATATAATATAAGGATTAAACTAAGGATATAATAATACCCAAGTTGCTGTATTAATATTTTTTAATAACATAAAATATGGCGTATATTATTTGGTTACATTTTTTACTTAGTACCCTTTGATTTAAAACATAACATTTTGGATAAGATAAAACCTACAAAGAATATTATATCTTACTTGCCACTGCTGTTTAATGCCTACTAGCACAAAGTATCCCTTTGTACCTACAATCAGAGATAGACCTACTGTAGGTAGTATGAAAGCATAACATTTGTTTTGGTTCTGAAATCGAGAACTGCATGAAACCGAGAATGAAACTAAATCATAAACGAAAACACCAGTCAGTCGTCGTGGCAATGTTTTCTGATTATACAGCGTGTCCCACTAGTGCGGGATAGTCCAATATTCATGTTAAAATGAGGAATATATGGATTTTTCTTTTTACTGTGTTGCCACATTTCTCGGAATGTACAAATTAAAAATATATTCAACCATACAGGGTGTTCCACTTTTCCTGGACAGACACCAACTTTGTTTTTTTAAATAGAAACACACATTTTTAATATTTTTTTTGGATTCTACATCAAAAATAAAGGGTACTTTGTGTAGAATAGTTCTATTCAAATATTCACAGTTTTTGAGATATCTCGCTTGAAAGGTTTTTCTAGTCGATATTGGTTGCTTACATTTTCTGATACTGACAGGTTATACTAATAGCTACTAAGCCCATTTTTTTATCAGATGTTTAGTAAGGATGACTCTTCCGAATCATGCTCCAAAAACTGGCCTGCGTTATACAGGGTGACCAAAATATCATGTCAAAATTGCCAATTGAAAAATTGAAAAATCTCGATTTTTTTAAATGCAACGCCCTGTATATTTTCATACCATGAGATGCAGAATTAAATTCTCTACAACTTTGCTATACCTGCTCCTATACCAAAATTCATTAGTTTTTCATGAAATCTCATTTCTATGAAAAAATGCGAAGTTTACAAATAGCTTATATGTAAAATAACGTAGTAGGCTCCTGTCAAAGGATAATCTGGAAAATTTTCGATTCACATAAGGTTTAATAGAAAAGCGACAGTAATAATTGTGAAATGAATTACTCTAAAGAAGAATTAGTAAATAAATAATAGAATAATTAGTAAAACTCATGGTAACTGTTTATTGGCAAGTCGTATTTACCAAGCTAATAATCCAGATTTACAAAGATATCCTCGTACAAAGTGTTTTGTAAAACTGAAGGAGAGGTTTGAAAGAACGGCAAATGCAAATTATGAGAAGACAACAAGAACACACGCATGCAGTAATCAGGATAGTCAAATTGACATTTTGGGATGTGCAGTCCAAAATCCATCTACAAGTGTCAGAGAAATTAGTGATGAAATTAGTATTTCCAAAAGTGTGGTTAATAGAACGTTAAAGAAAAACAACTTCCACCCCTATCATTCTGAGCATCACCAATTCTTAACACAGCAAGATTTTCAGAAGCGAGTACAGTTTTGTGAGTGGGCAACTATAAAGCTACAACAAGATGAAATTTTTTTTCAAAGGTGTTATTTACTGACGAGTCATCCTTTGCCAATACTGGTCGAGAGAGTCGACATAATTATCACCATTACGCCGATCATAATCCCAGATTAATAAGACAAGACGATCATCAACACCGCTTTAAAGTCAACGTTTGGGCGGGAATATGCGGAGAATATGTCATTGGACCACATTTTCTTGAAGGAAACTTAACTGGTAATGGGTATTTGCAATTTTTACAAAACGACTTGCTCCAATTGCAGGGACATATTCCTCCGGATGACTTAAACAGTCAGTGGTTCCAACATGATGGTGCCCCTGCACATTCCACACTGGCGGTAAGTTTTCTCATTATGTAAGTTATGTAAATTCATAGAAAAACTGTTTCAGGTTAGAGAATACTTAAATGATTTGTATCCAGATAAGTGGATAGGTAGCCAATTCCATGGCCTCCCCGATCCCCAGACCTGTCTTGTCTTGATTTTTTTTATGGGGCTATATAAAAGACAGGGTGTATGAAACTCCTCCGACAGATGTAGAAGATTTACGGGCAAAGATAAGAAATGCTTTTTTGACCCTAACTCTGGAAATGCTGCGAAATGTGTCAAGCAATTTTCGTCGTAGAATTAATTGCTCAATGTCTATAGAAAAATGGCAGACATTTTGTGCGGTTACCTGTTAATTACTAATTTAACTAGGTCTTTATTACTTTTGTTAGAAATGCACGATGTTAATTTACTGTTTTGGATTCTGCATGCGTGTATTCTTGTTATCTTCTCATAATTTGTATTTGTTGTTCTTTCAAATCTCTCCTTCAGTTTTACAAAACACTTTGTACGAGGATATCTTTGTAAATCTGGATTATTAGCTTGGTAAATACGACTTGCCAATAAACAGTTACCATGGGCTTCTCTTATTCTATTAAACCTTTCTTCCTATTAAATCTTATGTGAATCGAAAATTATCCAGATTATCCTTTGACATGAGCCTACTACGTTATTTTACATATAAGCTATTTGTAAACTTCGCATTTTTTCATAGAAATTAGATTTCATGAAAAGCTAGTGAATTTTGGTATAGGAGCAGGTATAGCAAAGTTGTAGAGAATTTAATTCTGCATCTCACGGTATGAAAATATACAGGGCGTTGCATTTAAAAACATCGAGATTTTTCAATTTTTCAATTGGCAATTTTGACATGATATTTTGGTCACCCTGTATAGCGCAGGCCAGTTTTTGGAGCATGATTCGGAAGAGTCATCCTTACTAAACATCTGATAAAAAAATGGGCTTAGTAGCTATTAGTATAACCTGTCAGTATCAGAAAATGTAAGCAACCAATATCGACTTGAAAGACCTTTCAAGCGAGATATCTAAAAAACTGTGAATATTTGAATAGAACTATTCTACACAAAGTACCCTTTATTTTTTATGTAGAATCCGAAAATAATATAAAAAAACGTGTGTTTCCATTTAAAAAACTAAAGTTTGTGTCTGTCCAGGAAAAGTGGAACACCCTGTATAGTTGAATATATTTTTAATTTGTACATTCTGAGAAATGTGGCAACACAGTAAAAAGAAAAATCCACATATTCCTCATTTTAACATAGATACTGGACTTTCCCGCACTAGTGGGACACGCTGTATATTCTTTTTGATGCAGTAATATTTCTAATATTAAAATCGATTGCAATGACTTCTTCATCGCCTAATAAACTGCTTGACGTAGATTCCTAAATTATTAATATATTTCTTAGAGCGGATGTAAAATTAGGTTCGTTTTTTTCGACTTTAAAACATAATTCATATTGATACTATTATGAAATTATAACTCCTAAAAGCGCTGATGCAAATATTGAGAACTCCGAACTCAGCGCTAGTATCTGCTCCAGTGGCGGCTCGTCGGGTGACGTAAGTGACGCACCGCTTCACCTAAAATTTCCGTTTGTTTGTGCAATTTAAAATTATTTTAAATTTGATATAAATCTTATAATTTGGGTACAATTCTATATTGAAAATGTATTGTGTTTGTTTGTCTTATACGCAGAAATAAACAGAATAATTCCGCGGTGAACGTCTTCTAAAAAATCATTGGCTTCGTTGAGCGCGAACATCAACCTCGTACAATACAACGTATACTATGCAAGCAGTGTTGCCAGATGGAAATTTCTGTCAACAGTAGGAATGTAGCCAAAAAAACAGGAGATTTCTTTTTTCAACAGGAGATTTTAATAAATATATTTTTTAATAGAGGAACACAAGTACATGCACAAAATATAGCAAAATATATAAATGTAGGAGTTCGTTTAATAGTTTTCAATTACATCGGTACGTCACGTGATTTGACAACTGTCAGTTGTCAAAATGATAAATCCCGGAATCCCGCTGAAGTAAACGAACTCGCCTTCTATTCTGTTAGGCCTAGTTCATATAAACGCGAATTGCGGATTTAAAATTTAAATATGTACATGAACTGGGCTACAGAAAATATAACAGGACTGAAAATATTGACAAGTGACGAACACAGTGCCGTTA
>NW_019416562.1:321244-325827 GCF_000390285.2 Anoplophora glabripennis
TAGAGATGTTTTAAAATCTTATGAGCTTTGACCTTCATATGCGCAGAAACATAATTCCGACCGTCGCCTAAATTATTCTACATCCTAAAAACATTGCACCTATTATTCACAGTCTCTCTCGAGCTCTAGCGTAAACAAGCCTTTGATCCGATTACAAATATCATAATAAAATGCCCTATTCTTTATTATTTTAATTTAAACAATAAAAATATATATAACGAACGTTCG
The DNA here is from genome assembly GCF_000390285.2 of Anoplophora glabripennis. NCBI lineage: Eukaryota > Metazoa > Arthropoda > Insecta > Coleoptera > Cerambycidae > Anoplophora > Anoplophora glabripennis. Next base: position 321,473 of record NW_019416562.1, read on the forward strand.
CCAGTTGACTTTATTGATGCCCGAGCGCCTTAGTTCATTTCTAGTTGTAATGAGGCACGTGTTCTAATTCTGAGTCAATGTTTTTACAACGTGCTTATTAGAAGAATTATGGGGATACGCCACGCCTTTCGCGCATTTCGCGGCTCATGAGATATTAAAAGATCTCTATCTTAGTTGTTCTGAAAAAAAAAACAAAATGGTATTTACAAAATGCGCATGAGCAGGTTGTTATGGAACTCTTTAAAATGAGAAACCAAAACAAAGCTATAGTGTAGCACAGGCAAAATGAAGTTTTTAAACAATGATATTGTGGAAAAAGGCATCGACACCGAGAGATTATGACTAGTACTACGAAAATAAGAGGAGATAATTAGATACGTCCATTTTTACTGCACGTTGCTGGATTATTTTATACATTGTTGAAAAGTTTAAAAATATATTTCACCATTTAAGTATACATTCCTATAAGAAAAATTAAAGATGTTAGAAGTTAGTTTAATTTAGGTCCGAATTTCGCAAAATAAATATTCTTCGATTACGACGAAATTCGACCATAAGGATGGAGAACATTCAGGCATGCAAATGCCTGCCTGGAGGTGTTGAATAGGGTATATGAGTTAGGTATTTTCCCTAAAAGATGGAAAAACTCGAGGTTGATACTGGTTCCTAAGCCAGGAAAACGCCCAGAGGATCCAGGAGGGTGTAGGCCAATCTGCCTAATTGATGTAATGGGCAAATTATACGAAGCAATAATACTGGCTAGATTGAACGCGAAGATTGAGCGTAGTGGCGTGTTAAACGACAGTCAGTATGGCTTCATAAAAGGCAGGTCCTCAACTGGGGCTGCCAAAGGCATTGTAGATGCATTAAAAAGAGAAGGGAGAAATAACTGGTGTGCTCTTATATTGCTCGATGTGAGGAATGCCTTTAACTCTGCGAGTTGGCGCATTATTATCCGTAATCTGGAGGAGAGAAGAATCGCTGGACAGATAAGAAGGGTCATAGAAGACTACCTTAAAGACAGGACGGTGGAGGTGGACAATGAAAACAAGTTCTTGGGCCCCACGCTATGGAATGTCCTTTATGACGGCGTCCTGAGCATAGACATGCCAGGGGGTGCCCGACTCACAGCCTACGCCGATGACCTGGTGGCGTTAGTTGTAAATCCCACGGAAGAAAGGCTGATGGAGTGCGGAAATGAAACGCTACGAAGAGTGGAGGGTTGGATGCAAGAAAATGAATTAGCACTTGCTCCGGAAAAAACCGAAGCTATCGCCATGTCAGGTATGAGGCGACCAAAGAAAGATATTAAATTTAGGCTGGGACAGGCCACAATAAACATTCAGAACCGGGTAAAATACCTAGGGATTGTAATTGATCGCTAACATTCGGAGCACATGTTGAGGAGACCTGTATAAAGGCTGAGAGGACCATCGCGGCTCTGACCCGACTGTTACCTAACATTGGGGGGCCCAGGGAAGACAAAAGGAGAGTACTGTCAGGAATGGTAAACTCTGTACTTTTGTACGCGGCTCCTGTGTGGGCTGACGCCATGCGAATAGATAGACACAAGAATAGGATGTTGAGCACACAGAGGAAGATTGCTCTTAGAGTGGTGCGCGGGTATCGGACTGTGTCCACGGAGGCCATCTTGGTGGTAGCAGGCGTTATACCAGCACACCTCATGGCAGAGGAGAGGAAACGTTTGTTTTGCGAGGAGGGAAATCATGCAGGATTAGCTAGGGAGGCTCGGGGGAGGACCCTGGAACAGTGGCAGCGAGAGTGGAGCAATGGAGAGAAGGGGTCATGGACAAGAACACTTATCCCTGACGTAAGACCTTGGACGGACAGGAAGCATGGTTATACAGGGTATCATGTCACTCAAGCGCTGACGGGTCACGGGTCTTTCAGAAAGTATACGAACAGAATAGGCAAGGCAGAGGACGATCTTTGTATCTACTGTCACGAAGAGGATACGCCGGAACATACTCTGTTTAGATGCGTAAGATGGCCGAACATACGCCTAGAACTTGAGTTGGAGATCGGGACTGAGATAACAAAGGATAACATGGTGAAGCAGATGCTGGAAAGCGAACGGAAATGGAGAGTTATTAGTAGGGCCTTAAGCGACATTATGATCGGAAAGGAGGGAGATGAGAGAACACAATAGAATAAAATCAAAACGGCCAGCGTTGCCGATGCAAGCTCTTTGCTGAGTGTTCCCGGCTCTACAAGGCCGTTTTTTTTCTGAAAGACAGAGGAGGGGTTTTAGTGGGTAAGAATCCCATAGCCACCTGCGCAATGGAAAGACTTCGCGCAGGGACCCTTTTGAAGGTTTCCCCTCCTCTATTAAAACTATACTTTCCACACCAGTAAGTCCGAATTTCGCAAAATAAATATTCTTCGAATACGACGAAATTCGGCCATAAGGATGGAGAACATTCATCATTAATCTGGGCAACCTAAGAAGATCAAATGTTTAAGATAAGATAAGTTTAAACTAACATCGCCTTTTCCAGCCACGGCTTTGGGAGCCGCCTTAGACCGGATATAAGACCTGCTCACCCAAGGGACGCCAGACAAAAAACCCACATCAACCCACATTTGCAGTACTTTCATCAGGGACGGAATCCTATTCCGAGCGTGTACCCGATATATTCTCTTTAAAAAATCACCCCGTGTTAGATTCTTTAAAAAAAAAATCTCACGGGCTCTAACGCTCGCGAAGCTCCTCAAGAATCTCGTCTAAGCTTGTCAGATCTACGACGAAGACCCTAAGGATACCCAGCTTCGTAGCTGTCATCACTCGTTTTCATACGAGGCGCAGGTTCTCATCAGAGACCTTATGCCAAAAAAAAAACTATCAGTGCCAAATCACACAAAAACTATAGAGACTCGAACTCGTAGTGTTGCAGAATCTTAAGATTCAGTATAGTCACTGAAAAAAATTATACAGGGTCAGCCGAAACCCCTGAACCAGAAATAAATAGGATCAGTTGAGACCTGAATTTGAACTAGTAACAAAGCAAGTACAGTGTGTTATGTATTGTCTAAAATAACAATACACTGTTTTGTATTAAGACTTTTATTTGACCATTAATGTTAATGATAACATGAAAACTACAATTAGACGGCGCGGCGTGACTGTGGCGTGACTACTCCGACTCATTTTTAACATTGTAAGTCCCATTGCTGCCAACATATCTCACTGAACCCACAGCCCACTGAGCTAACATAACACAGTGCATTTCAGTGTTTTGGATAACAAATTTCGAGCATGGCAAAGGCAAATAACATCATCAATGTAGGTAGAACGCAGGTCTTTGAGCCACTCTTCTCAGTAGACCCTTGTAATGAACCAGTATTGATGTTAAGTTTTGTGTAAGAGTTTCGCTATTTATTTATTTAATTATCTTATTTGGCGAGAGCAATTATTATCCGCGAGTCGAGCTGAACCGTCCGTTCGCCCCACTCTGTCGAGGGCCGCGCGCATAATCCCACCACGACTCCTGCCTAGTCAAGGGGGGATTGAAGCAATAAAACAACCGTTCCTGCACGGTGCACGAAGATCCTCAGTTCGCTGCTAGAACTCGAAGACGGATAGACCCTAGAAGTTTGGCTGGGTGCCCCACCGCTTTTGCGAGAAATCTGTCGGCCACCCCGCATTTGAACTCGCACCTCGTCCAGACTTTGCCTTCTGTTTACCACCAACATCATTGTCCTGATTACCGTTTGCTTATTTGTGCCTGATGTAAACCACTTTGCTTGGCTTTTTCCTCCTGGCTGGTCACATTTCCGCTTAATTTCCGTCGATTTGCTAGAAAACCGCCGCCGATATTTATTTGTAGAATTAGAGTAACCCGTAATCACTTTTCTGTTTCAGAACCATTGGGGACAATTTATTTATTAATTATTTATTGCTCTAATTTATTAATCTTATTTTTCCCCTTTCTAGCACTGACCGAAATGTAAAACCGAATATTATTCTGGCGTACCGTTTCGTAAAGTCTTAGATTGTTTATTAAATAAACCAAACGCCAAAGACTCCGTTTTCTACCGTACCGATTTTGTGTCCTGATCTTTTGACTAATTTGTATTTATTTACAGCTCCGAAAAACCGTATCGGCATTTTAAATCCGTCGTACAAATAATAATTGCTCTAACCCATTTTATTTCATTCTTACACCGCTTGTAAATTTATTGTATATACCTGGTTTTAGTTAGTAATAAAAATTGTAATTAGAATCTGTTTTACTTTTGTTTGTTTGTTTCAAATTCAATAGGCCTGATTAATAAATCTAGTAAATATAATTCCCGTTTGTATTCATTCTTAACGCCGACAAAGTTGATAAAAT
>NW_019416562.1:326120-328507 GCF_000390285.2 Anoplophora glabripennis
TATGTATTGTCTAAAATAACAATACACTGTTTTGTATTAAGACTTTTATTTGACCATTAATGTTAATGATAACATGAAAACTACAATTAGACGACGCGGCGTGACTGTGGCGTGACTACTCCGACTCATTTTTAACATTGTAAGTCCCATTGCTGCCAACATATCTCACTGAACCCACAGCCCACTGAGCTAACATAACACAGTGCATTTCAGTGTTTTGGATAACAAATTTCGAGCATGGCAAAGGCAAATAACATCATCAATGTAGGTAGAACGCAGGTCTTTGAGCCACTCTTCTCAGTAGACCCTTCCGGAGATAGTAAAGGAAGAGGTGCATGAGCCAACCGGATATTCTCTTATCAGCAAGTGGGTGACTAGCCTCCCAGCACGGTTGATAAAACGGAACTCAAAATCAGACACAGTCAAAATGCTGCAAGAGGGCCCTGAAGACTTTAAAAATATGTAAAAATAAAGTCTTTTTTTTAAATATATCTCAAATCTACGAACACTATTAAGTTAGTAATGCAGTGGTCTAAAATTTTCTCCATTTAATCATCCCATTTTTCTATCTCATAGTTTCTAAGATCACAATTTGTGCATCATCGTAAAGGTGCACGTGGTATATTTAAAAAAACCGTTATTAAAGTATTCAGAGTAAAAGAACAATTGTATATAAAACATCTTTTATTATATGCAAGAACAAAAATATATTGCACATTCATATATTTATAAATACAAAACAGTAAGAACACAAATTCTTTATAACTAAAGTATATAATAAAACAATAATTTAAAAAACAAAATCATATGAACAGTATGCACGACCAGCATGCACATTCCAATGTAAAATATACATTTATAATATATTAAGGGAGGAGGTATAGATACACATCTTTATGCAGGGATGTACGAAACGATATGCTCCATTTATTTGTAGATACATTCACAGTTTTTTGAGTAAAAAATGTCTTAAGTCACTGATGTCCACACTGTGACCTGAAAAATAAATAATTTCGTTAGTTAACCTAGCATATCCGGTGTCCGTATTTCAAAACATGAATAACTCGGTTAATGTATAACAATTTTTCGTTAAATTGAAGTAAGTTGTGAAATTTAGCGGATGTTCATAATAAAAATTCTAATTATAAATTTAAATATAAAGTTCTTCTCTAAATTAAAATATGTTTAATGGAATATGTGCTATAAATGAGATCCCCAAGTTTGAGAGTTTAATATGTTTTTGTTAAAAATATATATTTTTAGTACATCTTTAGTGGCATGTAATCTTTAGAAATATTAGGAACAAGAAGTTATTGCCAGTGTTACCTGTCAATGAGAAGCTGTACTGAAATGAACCCTTATACCCAGGGAGACTAGACAAGGAGCACGAACTCATACGGGAAAATTGACAAAATTTGTCTAAGAAATGGCAGAAGTTGGGGGGCGCTAGTGTTCCATGTGTCCCGAAGTGAATGTGGCAAAATAAATACGAGTGAAGTAAGCAAATAACCAATTTTATTTTATACTGAGTTGAGTAGATATATCGGAAAGGTATAGATACCTACTACTAACCTAAAAAGTAGAAGTCAAGTCAATAATTATTGCAATTTGTTTTTATAGTAGTAAATAAAAACTGCCGCTATTTTCATCTCCCCTCTCTAAACGGTACATATGGTGACGATACTCGGACCGACAGAACCGACACATTACGGACCCGTAGGACGCCCCGACGTCATCGACATTGACCTCTTAAAATCTATACCGTTAAATGCCCAAATATCCACCCAATACGAAGGGTCTTCCGCCCACAATCCAATATTTCTGGATCTGGGGCGAAGACAGAGATATGAAGGCACCTTCACGAGGAGGTTCACTGACTGGGAGCGTTTCCGAACAGTAATGCAAGGAAACATGGCGCTCCCAGTCATCGAAACCACCCATGATCTGGAGGCGGCAATCCTCTCCCTTGAGACTGACATTAAAAACGCCCTGACTCAGACTACGACGGAGACTATTGTCCCCCGACTGACAAACCCCCGGGGCACCCTCCCCGATGACATAAAAAACTTAATACGTGACAGACGACGTGCGAAACGGCTTGCCACCCGCACCCGCCTCCCCCGACACAGACATGACTTAAACGTACTTAACAGACGGGTGAAGGCGGCTCTGGATGAACTGGCCCAGGATAACTGGGCTAGGCACCTGGAGTCGCTGGATCCACAAGACAACAGCCTCTGGAAAACGCAGAGGGCCCTGCGACAGACCGCTCGCCGTAAAATTCCTCCAATCCACGGTAGTGTGGGGGTGGTTTACACGAACCAGGAAAAGGCCGAGGCTTTCGCCGATAGCCTGGAACTGCAGTGTAGACTGCCTCAGCTGCCCGA